>NC_056737.1:1479898302-1479943302 GCF_019279795.1 Protopterus annectens
ACTATCCATGTGACATGTGCATTACATGCATATCCCTGTAGTAGCACTCTTGAGATAGACAAGGAGTTGTATTGCAGTCCTGGTCAATGTGTGATGGTGGGTATGTCAGAGTATTATCATGGGTTTCAGTGTGTGCAATATCCACTGTGGAGTGTGGGTGCTGGGTACACTGTCTTTGCACCATGGTACCCCCAGTACATGTCCCATGTTCCACTGTATGGGGACCACTGTCACCATCAACCATACAGATAATGATAACACTATCCAGCCCAGTGATGCATGTGCTGTGTGCAACTTATCTGTAACACTGTTTACCATTGTATATGCAATGGTGAGGTAAGGCTTCATGTCCCACTACTGCATGCTACCTGTTGGGTATGGGATCCATTCCATGGCTTGTAAGATGTGTGCAAGCCATGGCTGCCTCTGTTGCAGGTAAGTGGGCACATTTGATGGACAGATATCTTGGACAGCAGATCATTTCTTGGTGTGACATTGAGGACCTGTACTTGCTGGAAAGTCCATACTCACGAAGAGTGAATGCTGCCAGTACCTCAAAAGCTGCTTCCACAATATATTTGGAGTGTATGCACACACATGCTTCCAGTGTTTGTTAAGGTATGTATTCCCCATATTTGCAGTCCTAACATAGGATTCCATATTACACATTCATAGCTCATGTTAGGACCACATTACAGGTTATAAGGGTTGTGGAATGCGGTATTGTGATATGCCTTTGTGTAGATCTGTAACAGTTTCCATTGTAATAGTGGTATATACACTGTTGTAGCACTGTATAAGGGTGATGTTTCAGACATGTTCCTATTGTAGGCCATTTTTCCCACCATTATGTTCATCTCTGTGCACACATCTTGCAATGACAGGTTGTTAGTTATATTGCAGGACTCATACATTCCCTTCAGATATGCCACCATGGTGACCCTTGTGATGCAGTGCAGTTAACAGCAACAATAAGTGAACATGTACAGCATGCATTATGGATAGGTGTGTTAAATGTGTGCATGGCAAATAACATGGCCATAACATGGTCGGTGTATTGGCAAACCTGAACAAACAACACCATACTCACCAGCTACAGGCTGCTGCCCTAGAGATATACCAGAGGGCCCTACATAGTTGTGTGAGAGATGTGACGTCAGTAGCCACACCTGAGGCATTGGTATAGGATGGGAGCAGCATTACAGTACAACAGTACAAACCCACAATACTATAGATTATGCACATCTGTTTATTACTACAATGCAGCAATAGACCATATATATTTTATCTCACATATGCATGATTAAACTCTACAGATGCAGGTGGATAAGCACCCACCTCCACAATGCTCTCAACAGGATCTTGTGTTTGCAGGTGAGCAGGTGCACCAAGGCTGGCGAGGAGCTTCTCACCATGTGTCAGGATGGGCTGGATGGCATAACTTCCCCCTGTGGCTAGCCGGTCCCTCCTAACCACAGCAGCACGCTGATGGGCATGGTGGAGTAGGTCAGTGCATCAATGTTGGATCAGTTATGCAGGCTGACATTGTTTACCCTGAGGATGAGGTCATTCCACAGGGCGGTCCTCTCCTGCAAATCATGGGCTGTACATCCAAACATGGTGTGGTAATGCTGCACCAGGTGTTGTATGATCACCTCATTCTCCTTGGGGAAGTACACCAGCAAGCTCTCCCATGACATGGTGCCTGAACGACATAAAGAGGAAAAAAGGTCTGAGGACCTCATCCTGCAAGGATATAATAGTTGTTACTGCACATCTCTGTCTTGCCCCACCATATCTGCAACAACAATCAGAGCACAAAATTCAATGGGTAAATTTACAGCAAACCTACTGTTGGGACATATATCGTATTGTACAATTTGTGCAATGTGTTTGTACACATAGTCCATGATGAAACACTATCATTGGTGGCCTGTTGCAAACAATGTCACCTGCATGCCATTGTAAGGGCCACTATGGTTCCATATATGCATATGCTCTGTTTGCTGTGTGACTGCTCCAAATCTGGTGTTTTGTGTTAATGGGAATATCTATGCATGCTGTTAGACATAATCCTGGAATATGTGGACAATTACTACCCACATATATTCTACATCTGTAACACAATAGCTTGTTTGGGAAGACAGTTCCCAGCAGAACCACCTCTCCCACCTCATCTGGCCATGTTACCAGGCCACAGCACATCAGGGACCCACCCTGTGACCTCATCATCTGCTGGTCTGGCACTACCTTCAGGTGGAACCACCTCAGGGGATGGTGTTCGCCCACCCGGGAGCACACACAGACAGGATCATGTCACCCAAAATCAGGTCCAGAGTCTGGTGCATAGGGAGCTCCACAGAGACTTGGGCTATGTGCTACATCACCTTGAGGCCCTCAGTACACAATCACAGGGTCTGCATGCTCTTCCTGCTCAGCACCCAGCCCAGGAACCTTCAGGTCCATGATGGTGCAGTTGTGACTGCCCATGGGTGGGGACTTTGGTCCCATTGTTTCCATATGGGAGCTCGTGGGTTTCCACATTCCAAACACAACTCCCCATCTACGGTGTTTACCCACTACATCTGTCATAAAACACCCCTGTATGCTGTCTTGTCTGTCTTTCAACCCAACCTACCTCCCCAAATATACCTACTATACCTCCCCAGCAGACCAATCCCAACTTCACAAACAAGGGCAATGTGTTCCCAACATGGATTTCACACCAGACATAACTGTCCATTTTGCACCCACTTACTACTGTGTATGCATATATATATATATATATATATATATATATATATATATATATATATATATATGTGTGTGTGTGTGTGTGTGTGTGTGTGTGTGTGTGTGTGTGTGTGTGTGTGTGTAGATATGTGTGAGGTTCTCTCGCACATATCGGGCAGCACTGCCATTCAACAGTAGAGGAAATGTGTATGTATATATATATATATATATATATATATATATATATATATATATATATATATATATATATATATATATACATATATATATATATATATATATATATATATATATATATATATATATATACATATAACACACACACACACATATATATATATATGTGTGTGTGTGTGTGTGTGTGTGTGTGTGTATGTTTATGTTTCTATATATGTAGACTACATGTATATATATATATATATATATATATATATATATATATATATATATTTTTTTTTTGTTTGTGTGTGTGTGTGTGTGTGTGTATATATACACACACACACACACACACACACACACACACACACACACACACACACACACACACACATAACAACAGCAACTTTCACAGTGTATAACGACAATATTGCAAATATGGCCCTGTGTTTTAGCCTCTTTCCTCACCTATATACCAGGCTTTGTCTATATGCCATGCAGTAAGAGGTTAAGTAGTGGCCTATTGTTATGTAATGCTGGCATTCCTACCATCATTCAAGTGATGTTTTTGGACTCCCACACATATTGTGGGGTAGGGTCATATATATGTAGGCTACAGCTGGACAAAATGTGTGTGATCTTGTAAAGTCCAGAGGTCCGTGTATGTAACTCTGTTATATGCCCTTGTAAGTCATTCTATTAGGGAGGGTTATGCAACATTTATAATCTAGGCTGTTACAACATGTGAGGGATATCAGTAGTAAGACACCTTAAGGTATATGGCTGCACATTTTCATACATTTCATCATGGGAACATTGGTGGGCTAGTGCTTACTGTCTTACAGACAGTTCAATTTGTCAGTGTGATAGTGATGTTTTAAGTTAAGTATTGTTATGTAACAGATACATTTTCATTGTGACAACTTAATTCTTTCCCCCCTAGGGGTAGAGCACAGAGTGTAATTGGAGGCTGCTGAACTACATCTGCATTAATTAGTGTTGCTTGATTCTTATCTTTCAGGCCAGTGTTTCTTTACTGTTGTACTACTTGAAGGACTTGGCCTGGACAGAGACATATGTTATGTTTTCAGATTACTCTATAAAATGTTTTTCTTGAGAGTTGCATTACTCAGTTAGTATGTTTTTCAAACACCTAACTGCTATATGAAATGGCATATACAACTGATATAGTGCACAAAACAAATTTCTATGTATGCAAACCTGTGTGTGGTGTCATATCCTTTGACTTCTCTGAGGGTATATGTTTCATGCAATACTTGTCTTTCATATGAGAGAATCAGACACTGTCCATTTAGAAAGGTGACAACTGTAGGAATACTAGCTGTTCAATATGCTGTGCACCCACTAAATATGTATCTTCCTATACATATCTATACATAATAATATAAGTATATGATATATATATATATATATATATATATATATATATATATATATATATATATATATATATATATATATATACGTGTGTGTGTGTGTGTGTGTATCATTGGAATGTGTACTGCTTCCACATTGTACATTCCCTATGGTAGACAGACTGTTCTGCATGATATCTTATTGATATCCTGACATCGTACAGCTGAGATGGATTACTGTTAATTTCTTGTGGCTATGTCGTGTAGGGTCCTGGGTATGAGACTTGCAAGTATTGGTATTGTGTTGCAAGGCAGATCTGTTCAGCTGTGGTGGAAGGGATATCAATAATTACAAGAGGTACTTTATTTGGGCCCCCATACCTCTATTAATGGTGCCTTTTGTCATATATGTATTTCTTGTATTCTTTTTAATATATAGATATATATATATATATATATATATATATATATATATATATATATATATATCATATACATTTTCTCAACTGTTGAATGACTTTGCTGGATTATATGTTTGAGAAAGCAGTGGATTTATTTATATCTGACATGGTTTAGTTGTAAATCACTTTGGCTATAATGTGCAGGGTTCTAGATTTGAGACTTGCAAGGGCTGTTTATTTTGTTGATGGGCAAAACACGGGCTGTTGGAGACAGAGTGATTAAGGCATTTTAAAGCAGTAGTAAGTGGGTTTGCACAGAGGTAAGCGACACTTACGTGAGCCTAGCTTCGCTTACATGAGCTTACATCTGCTTATGGCCGCTTAAACCCACATTCATTTCAAATAAAGAATAAAGGATATAGGAAAGTGGTGAAATTGGGGCAAGCAGGGGGACAAACAATAGGAGAAACAAGTAGGGATGTGCAGGATGGGTATAGGAAAGTGCCATAGCTTTGCATTTCTTTGGCAGCAACAGCTGCTTTCAATGTGGGCAATTTAGAATTTGGAGCCTCACACCCAACAGGGAAGTGTGTGGACATCATACAATACGGATGATTGGTAGGGTTAGATTGTGTGCTGTGTACATGTCTGTGGGCGAAATGCAGAGGTATGTATCGGATGTGTTTTTTTTTTTTTGTGGGACTGATGCCCTTTGTTTTTAAGGTGAGAGTGGGATGTTAAGGAAGGATTACTGGTAAGGGTGGTGAGGGAAGTTTGGTAGGAGAGGTTGCATTTCCAGACAGACAAGACAGACAAGACAGCAGACATGGGTGGTGTATGACACATGGGGGGCAGACACCTTGACAGGGAGGGTGGTTGGGAATCTGAGGCTCATGAGCCCGCAAGATGGTAGTAGTGGCTCTGATGTCCCCACCAAAATGCAGCCACCACTACTTATTCACAGCCCCGAAGGTGGCTTTGCTGCGGGCTGAGCTGGAGGGCCCGTCTGACCCTCTAGCTGCGACAGCCTGCCCTCCACCTGGTGCAGGCAGTCATCCAGCTCCATCTGGAGGACACTGCACACCATGACAGAGACCTCGTCCCGGGTGACAACATCCTCACCATGCCCACTTGCAGGGGTGGTGAGCCCCATCCCCTGCAGTGGTTCCACCTGATGGTGGTGCAGGACCACCAGATGTGGGTGGTCTGGGTTGGGTCCCAGACATGCTGGGACCCGGCGCTTTGGCCAGGTGGGGTGGGAGAGGCAGATCCGCTGGGATCTGCCTTCACATATGTGCTATGTTGTGGAAATTAACAATGAATACTGGTTAGTCATGCACAACACATTACAACATTAGTCAAAATAACATGCATGGATATTCCCATTAACCAAAACAGTGCAATTATAACAGTGCCATAACAAACAGAACCCATGCATATATGGAATGGCATTCAGGGTTGCAACAGCATGCCCGGCAGTGGTATGTCAAGCAGGCAATAAGATGATTATTCAACAGGGGATATTAGTATGCACACAGTTTAAACAATGATAAACCAAATGGTCCAATGGTCCCAACAGTAGAGGTTTGTTTAGGAACATACCCGTGTTGGTTTCAGTGTGATGGTTGGATCTTTTGAGTAGTGAGGAAAGGGAACAGATTCAATTGACAACTGCTAGCACGTATATTTGTCAGTACACTACTATTCATTACTCCACATTCTGACCACACTTACACTCTACCTGGGCCATGGGGCTGCTACAGCACACCAACAGCTGTAGATAACAACAGAGCAATTGTACCCTTATTTTAGTTACACATATCAAGTCCTGTTTCTATATTGATTTCTCTACCTGTGGGCCAGTCCAGATGAACTGTGTGCACATTACATTGCTGTTTCTGCACATATTTCAGATTCACATTTTAGTTGCAGGCCCTGGAGTATGTGTTGTGTCTTTCATATAGATCTACTGGGATATTCTCTGTGTGCAGGTTTCTTGTCAACTGGGGAAACTACCTTTGACAGTGTGACACTTGAGGGGCTTGTCTGGGCCAGACTGCAGAGTGTGGATGTCTAGCTTGTACCTATTTGTAGGACTGGGGCCCATCAACACAGCAATTGTATATTTTTCATAGTTATACACATAATACTAGTATTTCTATTCAGATTGCTTTACCTGTGTGCCCTGTATGGAAAATGCATGTGTCACAGTACATTATTTTTTCTATTCAGATTGCAGTTTAAACCAGACTGAGATGTTAGTGTTAGTGGCGGTCCCTGGATTCGAACCGTGCTATGTGTGTGCAAAATTTAACTACAGGCTTAGTTCTTATCAGACTGAGCTACTGGGGAAGTGCTGTATGGGGATTGCGACATTTCTATCTAGTACATAGTTTTGTGCACAGTACTTTTAATATCACATGTTGCATTATTTGTTTCCAATTTTCAGTACATTTTATGCATACACAACAGATATTGGTCACTGTTTGTGAAACGTGCACATTAGCTGGATTGCACCTTTGACTGTTTTACAACTACACACCACAATTTAGATTCCTGAGTACCCAGTGTAGGTTTTAGGTCTGCACCTGTTAGCCATATACAGTTCTCAGTACATTCACAGCTACATACGTCTGAAATGGAAAAGTTAACATGGGACAATGCTGGCAGACAAACAAGTAAAACACATTCTGATGGGAATATGTACTGTTGTTTTTTTCAGTTGTTTGACATGCCCATTCTAAAGTATGCAGACAAGCTGTGCTAAATCAGTTCACCTCAGTTAATGCATTCTGCAAAACATACACATTTCTGTTTATCAGGTGCAAGTGAGATGACACACACCAGTGTTTGGGATCACCTTTATTAGTTCTGACATACATATCTGTGTACGACTCAGAACTCCACAATTACTATTCCTGCATGATCTGCACAGGGGAATGCTTTTCATTTCTAACTGTTACAGTAGCCCTGACATGGCACTTTCTTGGCAGGTTCACTCAGACATATTCTAATATTCCTCTCCTGCATATTGTACCTTGTTTGCTACTGATGTATGTCTTACAGAGCAGCTGGGAATACTCCATTGTAACACTGGCAGCCTGACACAGGCATTTATTCCTGGCTTTTACATCACAATTATATATACAAGCAATACTACCATTACTATAATTTTGATTTCTTACTGCTAATAGTAGGGATATTCTGTGCTCACTATACTGCCGATGCAACTGGGCCAGTCACTGTGCATGAGCCTCCACATTCTGGGACCTCTCTGCAGCAGCTGTTTGGGGAGACATCACACATTAATCACACCTGCACAGTCACAAGTTTAACTTTTTCTATACTTAGAGATACATAAGACTGCATACTTACAGACAGGTGGGACATCCTGCGCTCGGGCTTCATGGATCTATTGGTCCAAGAGTGCACCCTTCCTGTGCTTCAGGTCATTATGGTGATGATGTACCTGCTCACCAGTCTGGGGTATGCCAGTTGCACTGGTGAGATCATGTGCAAGCTGGTCCCACGGCCTCTGCTTTGTACTGTGAGCCCTGGTACAGATCCTGCAGCAGCCTACCATCATGGTTTTTAACTAGGAGCTCAACCATGACCCCTGAGTCCTGGATGCCCCAACGTTGCACTCAGAAGTGCACACCTTCTCTGACACCAGCCATTTCGGTCCTGCTGTGTGCAATCCCAAATGTTTATGGCTATATTCCCACCTGTGTGGTTTAAATAGGGCTGTTTTCCCGCACTTTTTCATGATTGGCCAGTTTTAATATGCTGCACTATGCTTAGCTCCATGCAAATCTGCATAGCAATGCTTACACCAGCTAAGCAGAGCTGAATACAAGTAAGCAATGCTTACACTAGCAAAGCATTGCTTAAATCTATTTTTTTAATTAAATTTATAAATTGTTTTTTTACATTTATATTTTACATATTCCCACACCTACTGTGCTATACATGAGACATATAATTGACATCTATCATTCAAACTCTTTAAAAGTTTATTAAATAATTTGGCAGAGTGTGATTCAAACTGAACATGTTCAACATGCTATACCATGGTAGTACCACTATGCTATAGCAGCTTGATGACATTTTCTATCACAGTAGCACTTGTCTATCATTTTCAGGATTTCAGCCAAGCTAAGCATAGCGGCACACCGTGCAAACAAGGTGCATGTCACTTAAACTTTGGATTTAGTTCCTGAAAAAAATATTATTCCATTTTTTTATTTTTTACTCCTTTCCTCTTGCCCTACTGCTTCCATGCATGTAGGGCAAGAGTGCGTATGTTTGGGGGTGTACACCTGGAGGCTGCTGCCTTCTATAGGTGTTTGTGTTTTTTTTTTTTTTTTTTCAGTGTCCGCGGACACAGAAATGTTAGCTATTTACATTTCATTGTCTGTGGACACTCGTTTACTATATAATTTTAGATCCAGGCTCTAATATTATATAGTTTGCCACTCATCCAAGTCAGAAAGTGCTGTACGGCACTTTCAGAGTGAAGGGGTGTATTTCAGATGCTGGGACTGCTGACACATGCCCCCTGTGCTCGTTCCTGGTTCATGTCTGTTTAGTTTAGATAGCAGCACACCTTCATGCATATGCAGGGCATGCTGCTATCCTAAATGGACACAAACTACTCTGTGCAAGAATAGCTTTATTCTTGTATGGAGCTTCATGAATTCAGGGGTGTGACTTATAAAATTTGGTTTAAAACCTAGAACCTAAAGAATACTACCACTATAAAAATAGTTTGAGCTGAAGAGTTTGACATTTATACTTCTTTCATAATCCCTGTGGTTTCAGAGATAATGAACATTTGTTTGAAATGTGAGGACATAATTTGATTCTATCAAAAAGCTTAGGCTCTACCCACTGGAAGTTACAGTGCAAAGTTCCTGAGCTCCATTGGAGTGAATGAGTTAAATACTGGCATCTACTGGTCTTTACACTTATACAATATATTGAGTTACTTATTAATTTTGTCCACTCTACTTCATTCACCCTCCTTCACATTGAATCCCTTCTATCTTGCACCAATCTGTTCTGCCATATGTCTCTGTAGCTTGTGCTGACCCTGCCTCTCCTAATGAGATCTCAGTTCCTCCAGCGGAGATAATTTGGGTGTTCCTGCCTGTCCCTCTGTATTTGTCTTATATTGCCTTAATTTGTCAATATGCAAACCAGTCCTGGCTTTCTAAGTTTTATGTCCTCCTAAAAGCTTCAGATGCATTTTTAGTAGCCCTATTTGCAAATCCTGCAAGTGTGTCACTATGGAATAAGCTCCCCATCCATGTAAAGCAGAGTTCATCCCTGACCCTAATCAGATGAAACTTTGATCATTGGATGGTAAATCACAAATTAACCACTGGTCTGGTCCTTATATCCAAGAACCTGAACATTACCTACAGCATAAATATAACCTGCTGAAGATATTGGTATGTGTCTCAAAGTCCTTGGATATAGTGTTCTTGGAGATGTTTGTTTTGAAGATGTGTAAGAGATCCATCAGAGTTGTGTCTGAGAATGCCTTATAAGCCAGGCATAGATTGCCTGTCAGTAACCTGTAGGAGACTTAGTACAGACATAGGGCCTTAAGGTGATCTCTGTAGGACTAGTTATCCAAACAGATACAGAGCTGTGTCTGAGAATGCCTGTTAAAGTTATTATTGCACCAGCAGAGCTTGTTCTTGGTATTAGATTTGGGCTTAATTCTGGTAAATGCAGCTGCCTCAATGCAGCTTTACATGTTTGTACAGAGTGTCTGTGAATATTTCTGCATAGCAAGCTGTGTTTTGGGGGGTTGAGGGAACCTTGAATTTTGACAGGCTGTCACTTATTAGGATATAATTTACTTTAGAATTTTTTCTAAGTGCTACTGGTTTAGCTGGGTTTTCCAGACTGATTTTTATTCCAAGTGAGACCATTTTGTGGTCTGACCTCACCAATGAGGAAGTGACTTGGGGGGTATGCAATACTCACCAATGCTGGTAACTAGTAGATGTTTGATTCATGGTGTTCATGTTGATAAAGTCCAGGAAACACTGTGCCTGTGAGTTAGAAGCAGTGTATGTTTCCCAGACTATAGAGGGGTAATTACAGTCTCCCATGAATAAGGTATCTGGTTGGATGTTGAGCAGTTCTAGTAAGTCTAGGTACGAGTCATGAGTTTCTTTGGTCATAGAAGGTGGCCTGCAGCTGGCCAGGACATAGTAAGGCACATTGTCTATGGAGAATTGGACATGAGTAAACTCCATGGTATTTTCCTGTTAACCAAACAGGAGTTGTATTTGTTGCTACCATAAATTGAGACACTTCCACCTTTAGCCCCTGTCTGCACTGCTGTAGGTCTAAATGTGTGGAAGGCACTGTAGCTTTCCATTGCCAGAAGATTTTGTGTGGCTTTAAACCACATCTCAGTAACAGCAAAGATTCTCCAGAGTGAGGTAAGATTGTGGGGTGTGGAGTTTCTTATTTAGGCTCCTAGCATTGAGCAGTAACACCTTAATGATGCTTTGTGTTCTTTCTGCTATGTAGGTATGTAGATAGTTTTGTCATTTTGACATTATTAAAAAAGGGTCTTGGGGTGTGGATAAAGTTTTTGTTAATATCCGAATGCCCATGTGTGACAAGTGCAGACCATCCTTGGCAAGGCAAAGTGGATGGTTAACTATGTCCTCCCATGCTGATAGATATTGGATCACCCCAGAGTGACACCAGAAACTAAGCCAATTATTAAAATCAATCATTTTCATCTCATACTATGACATCATCATAGGTGAAGGCAGAATGCTGCTCAGTCCAAGGCACGTATTTGTCTGGTGCACATATTCAGTGAGATCCATAATGTATCTCTTCATATAGTACAGTGAAGTACATCTCAAGTACTTTACACCCATGTGGACTATGATACAATCATATTAGTACCTGTGGTGCAGTGACTTTATTGGGTACATGATGTTGCACATCATTGCTCTTGATGGGCAACTCACTGTTATCTTCTCTTGTCCAGCCTGGTGAGATGGGCATCTGAGTGTCATACAATAGAATCCCCCATGACAACAGTACTAGGTAAAGAGTAGGCATGCCTTATGGGCCTTGTTCTTGGGGGCCAGTGGATGCAGGCTTATGCGTGGTGTTTAGTGCTGCTCTTGGGATGTGCTTCAATGATTGTTGAAGACAGGTAATGTCATTTAACAGCTTAGGAGGTGTTTGAGGTTTGGAAAGGCTGATTTTTAAGTAACTCAGCATAATATGGTCTATGTATATAGTAAGTCAAGCATAATACAGAGCAGGTGTGTCTGAAACATGTAGTGTGTGTGTTCTTGATAACCTTGGTTAGTAAGTGAAATTTTTACCACTACTTTATTAGTTTCTTTAAGAAAAAAAGGTTGTTTGAATTCATGGGACAGTTTTAATATTCTCTGGGGATGGTCATTGCTATCAAGCTGACCACAGAGACATTAGAAAATTACATATCCATGTTGTCAGGAGCTGTAATAGGGCTTGGCTATTTATTTTAGGGACTTGGATTTGCCAAGGTTACCTGAGTGGAGTCTACGGACAGAGTTAGATGTTAGATAGTGCTATAATCTGCAGTTTGAGCTGCTCACCCTGTTAACTAGCTGCTCTAAGCTGAGCTCCATGCAAACCCTTTTTGTGTTACATGTTAATAGCCTAAATAGTAGCTCTATACTTAAATTTTACAATCTATGTAGTTGCTACTATACAGGGTATTGCTGTCTACCACTGTGAGGTCAGCAGCTTCTCACAAATGCTCCCAATATATTGGAACTAACATGAAAATGAATTCTAACTCCTGAGTCCTCTGAACAATAAACAACTACTCTTAGAGCTCATTTGAAATGTTTCAAACTAGGACAGACGAGGCAAACACTTTTTGACACAAGACAGATAAACTGGTCTCACGATGTATAAATGCAACAAAATGGAATCCTGGAGTGCAACAGAACAACAAAAACAAACATTTCACTAGCTATATTGCCTCTCTGAAAAGTGATTTCAATACAGAACTGTTAGAGCAACAAAACAGGACGACTATTCACAAAGAATGGATTAAATATTCAGAAAAATGCAGTTATAAATCAGTGATCTCTTAAATGACAATACAAGTTCAGATTTTCCATTACAAACAACGTATGTCTGCCTGGATAGCACTGGAATACAGTGAAAGTACTTCTCATTTACAGGTGAAGATGCCAAGCTTTGCTGACCTCTGTGGTAATGAGCCATGACTCATGCAAAAGGGCACAATTTATGCCAACCAAAATGCACCTGAACTCTGACTCCTGAGTCTTCTGGACAACAAACAACTGCACTTAGAGCTCTCCTGAAGTGTTTCCCAACTGAGACAGAACAGGCAGACACCTTCTGCCAAAAGACACATGAACGTGCCCTTGTAATGTGAAAGCACAGCAAAACAGAACACTTGAGGGCAATGCAAAGACTAAAACAAGTAATTCCTTAGCTAGATCACCTCTGTAGAAAGCAATTTTAATACAGAACAGTTACAGTGACAATGTAGAGGAATTTTCACCAAAAATGGTTTAATTTCTCAGAAAAAAAGTGCACAAGGTAATTAAGTTGGCCCTCTTTATGTAAAATCACAACAAAAGGAAGCCCCATGCGAAATGCAACCACGCAAACAACTATTCCCTGTAAAAACACAACAAAAGGAAGCCCCGTGCGAAATGCAACCACGCAAACAACTATTCCCTAGCTAGATCACCTCACTGCAAGATAATTTCAATACAGAAGCAATAAAGCAACAACACAGATGATTTTTCATCCCTTGGTGTTTTTGCCTGAATACCTTTGCATGAAAGAAGCTAATAACCACCAGTTAGTGCTGATACTTCTCTTGGTAGAAAACCATTCTGCAATAGGTGTCACCATGGTTGAAAGGAACCATTCTAGCTTCTAGACTAGGATTTTTGCAAGATTTTTGAGGTGCACATTAATTAGAGAAAGGTAATTAGAGTAATATATTAACAATCAATGTACATAATTTCAATGATAAACATGTTATCTCTACCTAGATAACTGGAAGACAGGGAAAGCACCTCATTCACAAGCAAGGCCACCAAGCTTTGTTGCACTCTATGGTAATGATCACAGAGCTGTACAAATGCTCCTAATTTATACCAACCAAAATGAAACTAAAAGCTAACTCCTGAGTCTTCTGGACAGTAAGCAACTATACTTAGAGCTCTCCTGAAGTGTTTCCCAACTTGGATAGACCAGGCAAACACCTTCTGCGACAAAATGGATAAACTGTCCCACTTAATTTAAAATCACAAGAAAAGGGAGGCCTCAAGTGCAATGCAACAACAAAAATTATTATTTTCCTAGCTAGGTCACCTCTCTTCAAGGCAATTTCAATAGAGAACATTTAAAGCAACAATACAGAGTTTTTTTAACAAAAAAATGTCATAGATATCCAGAAATATGCAGTAATAAATTAGCCATCAATTAAACGAGAAAGTGAGTACAGAATTTTGAATATAAACAACTTATATCTGCCTAAATGGAACTGGAATACAGTGAAAGAACTTTTCATTCACATGTTAGGACGTTAAGCTTTGCTGAGCTCTGTAGTAACGAACAGACTGAAAAACGTTCCCAGTTTATAGCAACCGAAATGAAACTGAAATTTAACTCCTGAGCCCTCTGGAAAATAAACATCTACACATACAGCTCTACTGCAGTGTTTTCCAACTCAAAAAGACCAGGCATACACATTGTTCCACAAGATGGATAAGCAGTCCCTCTTAATGTAAAAACACAATACAAATGACCCCCCAAGTGTAATACAACAAAAACATCTATTTCCCTCGCTAGATCACCTATCTGCAAGGTGATTTCAATACAGAACAGTTAAAGGAACAACACCAATGATTTTACATTGTTTGGTGTCTTTGCCTGAATACCCTTACAGAAAGGAAACTAATAATCACCGCTTAGTGGTGATACATCTCTTGGTACAAAATCATTCTGCAATGGTGTCACCATGTTTGGGAGGAGCCATTCTAGCTTCTTGACTAGAACTTTTGCAAGAATTTTGAGGACACATTAATTAGAGAAATTGGCCTAAAATCCCCTAGTCTTGGCTCTTGGACTTCATGTCTCAAGATAACTCTTAATATGGCCTGGTTCCATTACAGGGACCTTCAACTGGAGATAACGTTAACTTGCACATTGATACCTTCATTTATGTTTCCCTTTCAAAATGTGCATCTTACTATCCACTGCTGATGTTCTCCATAATCTGAAATGTCCTCATCTGTTCTGCCTTCACTGTACCAGTTTCTATGCCAGAGACAAGCACTGGTCTTACACTGTTTTGTACACCTTACATTTCTACTTCTTTGCCATTTTTATTACACACTATGACTAACATTTTATGCCATTTGGCTGCAGCATCTCTAATTCTTGCTTTGACATCCTCATTCCTATTTATATTCTCATCAGCCACATATCCTAGATACCTGAAGCTATTAATCTGTTCTATTATTTTCCAGTTCTGCCTCCACTGGTCTCTTCTTCTAATTTTCTCCATTTGCTGTATTAAACACTGGCATGTCTGTACCCTGTTTCATCACGTGTCTTCATATTTTGCTTTTTGGTTGCCTTCTATTTACTTAAGTTCCCACTAAGAGTCTATAGTATCACATCAGCTGCATTCCCCAGGTTTCTTGATTTGCTAATTTAGGCCATCTCCAGTATTAACACGAATGGGCTTAAAGATGAAGCCTGATGCACACCATTTCCCACTAGGAATCCCCCAATGAGCCAAACATTGATTGCATTTGTATCATTGGGTCTTTGTGAAGAGCCTGTAGCTCTGCATTAATTCTGCTCATATTTCTGAGGGTTCAGACCATCACAAATGGTTCTTCTACATTATCAACCTTACTGCAAACATTAGATCAGTTGTACTACATCTGGATCTGACTCCAAACTGCTCCCCTCCCATCTTACTTTCTTTTGGCCCATGTATTCTCTATCAATTACCCTCTCTAGCACTTTCATGGCGTAAGACAGGAGTTTAACACCTTTGCACTGTCCACAGCTGTCAGTATCCCCTTTGTTATATTTATTTAGTAACTCACCACTTTGGCTTATTAACTGATAACTTCCTATGGGGACACAATAGGTGTAGACTAGAGAAAGTCGATGAGGTAGGTTATTTGTGGTGGCAATTGTTATTAATAATAATCAATTATTATGATATTGATGCAATGAAATATTGACATTTAGTAATGTAGTGTAGCTGCCAAGGAGATACTTCCACACAGAAAAAAATAATGCCTGTTATGAATAAAAATGAATTATATCAGAAATCTAGTTAGAATTTCATTGTAGAGTATTATGTTCACTGGCAGAGCAGTTAATCTTGTGTAAAATCCTAGTGTACTGAGCCTTGTAAAATGAACCATATGGTGTATTTCTATTTCTGTCATTTTGTGCACCTAGCTGTTTGATCACAGCTCCTAAGTAGTCAGGAAATCAGGTTTTTGTATGCATGCCAGAGAACAGTTTTGTAGATAAGCAATGAATGCTTAGAGGAAAGTCAATA
The DNA here is from genome assembly GCF_019279795.1 of Protopterus annectens. NCBI lineage: Eukaryota > Metazoa > Chordata > Ceratodontiformes > Protopteridae > Protopterus > Protopterus annectens. Next base: position 1,479,914,604 of record NC_056737.1, read on the forward strand.
TAACCCAAAGTTCTCTAACCTGAGGTCAGAAGACAATAATTTCATGGGCAATAATGTTCATAAGATGCATTCATGTTGTGTAATTAACAATATCATTACACTAATTCATGGCTTTGTGTTCAATCAGGATTAATGAAATCATTTGGATTATTTATGAGGTAAAGTCCATTTTTTCTTATTCTGGTGATGTTGCAAGTTGAAAATATACTGCTATGGACAAGTGTTAGAGCTTGCTATTTTTTTTTTACATTGTAATAAATGAAAGTAGTTTGAACAAAGTGTTAAGAAAATTAATTTGGAAAGCGAAAGAAATGAAAATTAATGTGTTTGCAAAACACAAAAATATATATCTGTCTAGTATGATAAATGAGCAAGTTGTGCTGAAAGCCAGAAAGAACTAATTGCATATCTAAACAATGCAGAACTACGGACCACTGAGAAATTTCCTTATATGCATTAAAGTAAAATAAGCTTTATAAAACATGTGTAGGACTATGTTATATAAAACCATTCACTGAAACGTGTTAGCAACATATTCATGCTGTACTAATAGTCTTATTTAACCCTTAAACTGTTTATTTACCATACTAATGATTCCAGTAAAATCATAGGGATGCAAAAATACAATTGTACTTGAGCTGTTGGAAATGCTGCATGCATTTCCTTCTGAAGTCATTACACCCTAATAGGAAACCAGAAAGCATTCATTCTGAGCCTAGGCGAGCTGGCAAACTGCTGAATGCTGGTGCACCTGTCATTTCTGGTCCACTGGTTAAGATCTTTAATTTGTCCTTTATAATGCAGTCCATGCCTGCTGTTTGGAGACACAGACATTTTTCCAATCCTTCAGGTTGCTAATAGTGTGATTCTATATAGCAACTGATTCATATCTAAATAACACTTCTGTCTAAGGTGCAGGAAACAAATGGTTCACAATTAATTTTTAGCACATAAGCAATTAACTGCAATGCAGCACTGTATATTTAATAGGATAAGATCATTTTAAAATAGTATTTGTTATTTCCATGTTCATGCAGCAGGAAACAAAACTGATTCCTGGAAGAAAGGTAATTTATGAGAACCATGAATCACAAATCAGAGAAAATGTATAAAATATGGAACTATGGTAAATAATATCTTCCTCTGTATAGTACAACAAAGAAAGTGGTAGGATACAGAGAATGCAAATAAAATAGGATAAAAATAATGCATCCTGATTAAATTCATATTCCTGTATATGTGTAAATGTGTTTTAACAACCTTAAATGGTAAAGATGATCTTGCCCTTTGAACTATTAGCAGAACAAAGTATTTCCACCACAAAGACTGACTTGACCCTAAAATAAGGAAATATGCTTAGCACAATTCCAGTATATCTACAGCAGGTAGAGCTCATTGTGCAATGAAGCCAGAGGTTAACTATGAACTAACCAGGTAGACTTTCACAGCCCCATTCACAGCTAAGTAAAAGACCTGCTATGAAAGTAAAATGACCTGTGGTAAAGGAAGAAATCCTGCATTTCAGGCTAGGAATGCGATGTGGAAGAAAAAAGACAAGCATACATCTCAGACAGTGCACATGCTGTAGTTTGCAACAATGAGACAAAACAAACAAAGGGCCCACTGTAATGTTTAAGTCTTTTTTTTTTATTTTTTTGGCCATACATGTATTCTGCGGTGGTACAGCAGTAGCGTTGTTACCTCACAGCAAGAGGTTATCCCATTCGATTCTAGGCTTGGCTTGGGAGTGCCTTCTGTGTGGAGTCTACATGTCCTCCTCGCGGTTGGGTAGTGTTCGAAAGACATGCATGCATAAATGGGCATGCCTTCGTTGAAGGTTGGGCGTCGAGCTGGCACCTCGGTGTTTCATAAAAATCTACTGTCTATCATTAGTGGACCGGAGTTCCGCTGTGGCGATCCCGTACCGGGAAAAAGCCAAAAGACAAACCACAACATGTTGTGGGAATAGCTCTATAGAACAGTACACAAAGGAGGCAGCAAGTGTAGGATTGTACATGAAAGAGGCAAGGAAGGTAAGAATGGCAGTATGGAGAGGGAGAGTATACTTGTTGTCTTTTATTTATTATTATAATGATTATTATTATTATCATTATTATTATTTGTAGGATAGGTGTCCATTTTTTTAAAAGAAGATGGAGACAGATGATAGAGAAAGTAAAGGTATGTTAGGAGGGTGAGGGTCAGAAGCAGGGTGACATGCACATAAAATGGAAACAAAAATTGACAGGGGAGGTAATAAGCACTGACGGTTGTAGTGACAGTAGAGTTAAAGAAACACAGATAAAGGGAGGGCACTTTTGATGTATAGGACTAGACAACAAATAAGGAGGGCAGTAGCACATGAAGGAGGAGAACTTCAGGGTAAAGGTTAGTGAGAATACAGTCTTCTTTATCTCACTGCCTGAGTGGTAGCCAGGGGAAGGGCAGACAGCACCCTGACTACTCTCCCCGCTATACCCTGCCTGAGTCTATGATGGTAGGGACAGGGAGTGATACAACCTTGTTAGCTGCAAGTGGACCCTTTTTAGGTGGCTGATGTTGTCTTACAGACACTGATCAATCAAATCACCCACCACCACTACCAGCTTAGTGAATTTAACATATTTCTCGGTGCTGGCAATGCCTCTAGAGGGAACAATGAGGTGCCCATCTAGAGAAAGACCACCAGGGATGGTAGAGTTGGCCCGCTGACTGCCCTTCTCCACTACACCCAGTGAGGAACCAGGCAAGGTTATAGACAAGGTATTCACTGTGGAAATTGCTGGGTCTGCACGGAGGCTGAAACCTAAGGCCATAATACTGACACAACCATGGCATTTACTGTATAAAAGGCAAAAATGCATGATATGAAATGAAAAAACAAAAAGCAAATAATTGTATAAAAAGATAGTGACAAAGAAAGGTAAGGGAGAGAGAGAGAGAGATGAGCATGTGCATAAGACATACATACATTTCATATCAAGCAGAACATCAAATGGCTACGTACTACTAAGTCAAAGTAAAGCTATATATTTGTGTAGCACTAATGCATGTTGTTTCGTGTAGAACTATCTGTATAGTATAATGTGCTATTAGGAAAGGAGGGGTGTGGGTGGCATTCCTAATGTGTGTGTGTGTGTGTGTGTGTGTGTGTGTGTGTGTGTGTGTGTGTGTGTGTGTGTGTGTGTGTGTGTGTGTGTGTGTGTTTGCGCACAGGTGCGCAGGCGCGTGTGAGTGTAGATGTGGTATGCAAACTAATGTGAGTGTGTGCAGATGTGCTGTGCAACTTGAGGGCAAGACTATTGCATTGCATATAGACAGTAGTTTTACAAGGTATTGTGCATCTTTTGCACTGTATATATTCTTATTGAATCTCAAAAAATGTTACGTATGCAACAATAATATTGCAAAAGTCACACATACTGATAAGTTGCATAACTATGCTCACACTCAGAATACCAGGAAATGTGTTTTACGTGTACCCGGCAAACATTACGCTAGACAGTATTACCTTTGCAGATACACCCTCTTGATAGTTGTTGACATATAGCAAATATATCCAGAATACACTGAATTCAATTATAATTAATAAAAATAAATAATATGCATTCCTTCACCTAGAAAACCTGTCCATCACCTCCAGTATAGAAGGCTGTTGTCCAATATTGCTTCCTGAGCTGGAAGAAAAAAATATCATTTAGTTATATGCTTATATTAAACAAAACTTTGCACATAAGTCAGATAATTAGAATAGATCTCTGGTTTCCTTACTCTCCTTACTCTGACCTCTTCTTCCCACCAAAAAAGTAGGTCAGGATGGCACCTCCTCAGGTCACTGTAGTGGTGCTTGCACTGCTCAATAGAGTGGGGTATACAAGCAGCATCAGACATTGCCCTTGCAAGACTGTGCCAGGTATCCATTTTATAATATGGACCCCAGTAAGAATCCCCAGTCAGGTGATTCCCATATTCTTTATAAAGCAATTAAAGGAAATGTGGGTTTACTTGTTGCACCACCAGAAATCCCTACCACATCCAATGCCTTTGGGGGCCAAAGGTAATACATTCCAGAGAACTATGACAAGCCACCCCCAGTTATGTCCAGTTACTTTCTTGGCATTTGCTGGACACCACAGAGCATCTTGGTAGTGCTACCTCTTGTGGTCTGACCATATTGTAGGTCAAAGACTGTTGGCATGAAAGGATAATGTTAAGGTATGAACAGAGCCATTAAACACGCGTAGAAGCCATGTGTTGTCTAACTACGAAAGCTAATTTAATCTCTAGAGACTCCATTGGATGTGAAAGTAATATAGCTTTCCCTATATCCCCATAAGGGTCATTCACCCACCCCATCTTTCCGAATGTACTTTGCAGGTACTCATGTGAGTACTTAAGATTGAGAAAAACTGTTACCATACTTGGCCCACAAGTGTGATGTCTAGAAACAGCTATTCAATGACGTGCATTAATTGATGCCCAATTAGCATAACTGGCAGGCTTGGTGCATGAAGTTTGCTTGTTGTAAGCCCTGACAGCTTCCATGAGCCAGCTCATCATGCTACAGAATATTACAAGAAAGCAATCTTCCAGGCTTGTGGAAAGTATGGACCGAGTTACTTTGCAGAAGGCTACTGGTTTACAAGGTAAGTGTATATCATACAAGTTCTCATTACGTGCAGCCTTACCATAACTGTTTGCTTAAAATTAAATTGATGCTGTGCTTACTGAAATGTTTCTTAGTTGCATTCATATAATGTACTGTGAGGTGTTTCAAGCAGCAGAGAGACACCTTACTATGGAAAGGTGCAAGTCCATCATCAGTACTGAAATACAGTTTCATAGCATGAATTATTATGAATACATTCCCTTGTGAATTGCAGTAGTGCAAAAATGCAGGTATTAGTTGTGCATTGATTATTTTGCAAAAGGCTACGTATAAGTACCTAATGCTTACTATCAGGCAGGTCATAAGCAGGCTAATTACATTCCTTCACTTCATAGCAGATATTTGCTGTTCTGCCAGTGTTGATGCCACTTTTTTAGGTTCTTAGGTTAATGATCAGTGACAATCTTCAGGAACCAAGCCATGCATTCCTAATAAGTTTCTAACCTAGCATTTTTAGTGCAATTTACCCAGGTTTCCTTGTATTATGAATATAAACAACTGAGAGGAAGGCAGGCATTTACAAGTTGCCCTGTGCATAAGGGATTCTGACACATGTTGAGCAGCTCCTTCATGGTGATTTCCCCAGGATTCAGCAAGCTCTGCATGGAGTGCAGGAATAGTGCAAGAGCTGCTGCAGGCAATATGGCCGACGAACATGATCCTGGGATGTGCACAAGCACTCCTACACTATTCCTGCATGGACACCACTGATATATGCTAATTACCCCATTTGCTGGTGCATGCCATGCAAATGAGGTGAATTAGTGATCCAGGAAGCAGGCAGGTGTCTGTACAGGAATAGTGTAACCTGCAGAAATGTATTCGGTTACTAACCAAATGCATTTCTGCAAATTACAAAATGGAGGCATGACAGCTCCAAACAAAGCATGTATTCTATGTAGTGGGCATGCCAGTGGCCAGATATATGGCCATTGGCATGAGAAATGGTTACGAAATTATAAAAAATAACTTTTATCGTTTTGGGGCCGATTTCATAGTTTAAGCATAGGGCAGTGGTGCACAAATGGGATCGGCCCGAAAATAAGAAAAAAAGTTGGAAATAAGCTTCTAAACTCAAATCAGCATTTTGCCGTGATAGTCAATGGCATGCATAAGACAACAATATCAGGAAATAATGGTTGCTAAGGGGGAAGGCTCAGTATGAGTGTGGTAACTATTAATGACCATTATGTTTTATGCAAATGAGGGGATTGATACTGAATCACAGAATTCCTCTTAGTGTTAGCTTGCACCCAACTGTGTAGGTGCAGCAGCACCATAGTATAAGTATAAGAGGTAGGTGACCTCATAAGGGGGAGTGCCATGCATGCTGTAAGCTTATTGGAGCTCTGTGGCCTGTGTTTGCCCTTAGCTAAGCACAGCTAAGGAAGCGAGTGTGTCTGAGACCACTTAGCAGTGTTTACATTGCCTAAATGGGTGTGCGCGCTGCACACCGGGTTTTAAACAAAACAAAAAAATAAATAAAAAAAAAACAGGAAGTAGCAGCTCTGTTCACATCTGAGCACTGGGTATGTGCGGCATGCCTAGGGGCTTAAATAGGAAGGCAATGGGAAGGGAAAAGAGCAGTAGGAAGGCAATCAAGGATAACTAGCATAGCTGGCAGGTGAAATGTATCAGAATCAGCCCATTATAGAGGCAGCAGCCCAGCCCAGCAAACTACTATAAACTATGCAAACACCTTTCACTCTGGCTTTTCCCACAAACTCTACACCACCTGTGTACACATATGGGGAAATTTTACCTGACAAAACTAACAAAATGGCTGCTGTTGCTCTCATACATCAATATGTGGAAGAAGCTGAGGGTGGTGAGGATGTGAACGCCGATGACCAACCCACAGTGAGGAGAAGGAGAAGAGTGTACAGACCCAGTGTAACCTACCAGGGGCTACATGAGATGGAGATAGTGGAGTGCTATTGGGTGGACAGGGACATTCTACAGCAAATTGTTGAGTTGTGCTGATCACGCCTCACACACAGAACCAACAGAGGGGAACCGATCCCAGTGGATACCAAGGTATGTGTAGGCTTAAGAATACTAGCCACAGGTACCTTCCAAAGGCCAACTGGGGAAATCATGAGGATCACACAGGCATCAGCATCCAGGGTACTCCACCAGTTCCTGGATGCCATGTGAGCACATGCCGGTGGTCTCATATATTTCCTCAACACCTGTGAGGCATTGACCAGCAATATGTGTCTCTTCCACCAAATAGCAGAATACCCTGAGGTAGCGGGTGCCATGGACTGCATGCACATACACATCAAACACCACCCAGTGAGCGGGGTAGGGTCTACATAACCTGCAAGGGCTTCCCCTCTATCAACTGCCAAGTCATGTGCAATGTCCAGGGCATTATCTTGAATTTGTGTGCTGGCAGCCCTGGAAGCTATCATGACTCCCACATCTGGCATATGACACAGCTGTACCAGTCATTTGCCACTGGGGACATCCATATGGCCACCTAGTAGGGAATGCTGGTTACACACTACAGCCATGGCTGATGACACCCATCAGAAATGCACACACACCTGAACAAGAACTCCATAATGAGGCACATGCACAAGCCAGAATCATAATAGAGCATGTGTTTGGGATGCCCAAGTCAAGTTCCACTGCCTGGACATATCCGGTGCAGCCTTTCAGTTCTCTCCAGCTACATGTACACAAATGTTCATAGTATGTGCCATGCTACACAATATGATCCTGGAGAAACAGCTGCGGCAGGAATAGCATGGGGCAAGGCCACACAGCCACCCACCATTGCCTAGGCCATCATAAGCACAGACGGACTCGGAGGAGGAACAACCTGAGCCTGGACATGTAGGCAGAAGGAGGAGTGCCTAGTATGCCCAGGCTTTGGCAAAGAGGCAACGCATAGCACATACACTGACATGGTAGGGACCCAGGGAATGACACCTCTCTCTGACTCACACATACAGTGAAAGGGATGCAAAACACGGCACTACCTGTGCTTTATCATGTATAGGGTGTGTATTATGTGCATCTGACACAGTCAGCCCTCCAGCACCGTCCTCAATACTGGCACAGCCACAAGGAAAGTCAGTCTTCCTATCAATTGCTGAATGGCGTAGTATGTTCTGATAGTTGTATTTATGGTATGGACATGAGCATGCAAGGGAATCGGCTGGCTAAATGGGATGGCAGCAGATAGTGGACACCTATATGGGCAGCATGAAATCTATAACAAATACGGGTGTCAATATACTAGGTAGTACTAGACAAGGTGACAAATCCCACTGCAATACATGTGGTGGCTCAAATGTGTGTCCATAGGACACACACATGCATGTCAGTAAGGCTCACATCACCAACACCAGAGTCAGCCAACAGAACAGGTAGAGATGACCATAAATAAAGGCTGGGCTAAGACCTCCAATTGATGGTAATGGTGAACAGCCCACCTACACAGACAGACTACAACAGGTCTGGCAGTTGTATGTTAGTTCTGAAGGGTAAGAAGTCTGAAACCAAAATGTAGGTCAATAAAACCTAAGATCTGTACTCTACTGATATGCCTCTAGTCTGCATAATAGGTCAGAATAAAAAATGAAAGGGAAGCCAACAGAGTACCTGAAATGCCAGTACAGTCATACCAAATGTTTAAAGTTATCAGGTGTGCCACCCACATCCCCCCCACAATACTATGTAGAAATGCAGTAACATGTGCATGTGGGTTTAATAACAGTGGAGCCCAGATTACCTGAGCTGACCCAATTTACAGGATAGATTGTTACATGTGTACAATAAGCAGGGGTCCATGTGTTAGGCTGTTGTGTGTTCAATATTGTCTGGAAGTGGTCAGCATGTAGGCATGGAGGGTTGTGTCTCGGTAGCCTATGGTCAGTACTGTTGATGACAGAGCCATGTTCTGACAACTGCAGTGCCAACCACAATTCCCATGTCAAAAGTCATCCATACTCACTGTCCAGATATGAATATCTGTCACCTGTCTGAAAGATGGACATGCCATGAATGTAGGATCAGACATACACACAGTACATAGGTGGAAGTACACCAGACAGAGTACATAAAATGTAACTGTCAACTGCACACACCTTTGGAATTGTACATGCAGGTTAGCAGCACATTAACTGTCCATGTAGTAAGGAATACTGATGTAGTCTGGCCAATCAGTGACAGACCACAAAAGGCACAGTTATGAAGTAATGAGAGACTGCCTATGTCCCCGCACAAGGCAGTATAAGGGAAATGCCCCACGTATATCTGTGAGTCAGCTGCAAGAAGCTTCCATATCACACATGCACTCAGCTGACCCCACCATCAGCCACAGGTTTATCACAGGTCCTATTCTTGATGTTGGGAATAAGTACAGTATGACCCACACTTTTGTATGGGAATACCCTCAGAATGCAGCATGCTGAAGAGGTGTCCCATGCACTTGTGTTCCTAGCTGTAAGCAGCACCCTGCCAGCATCCAGACCAATGGATTAATATAATTGCCATTAACACCTCACACACTTACCCTGTCACCCCAGGGGAATCCAGTGGCTCACAGTCTGGGAATGTGGGAATGACAGAATGCACTGGCCTGTTACAGATGGCCCTCATCACTACCAAATGGCTGACAGTTCTCTTTCAAAGGCCTGTGCCTCACCCATAGTGCCAATGTATGTTATGTCATGGGGTCCCAACTAACAACATAACACAGTTAACAGAACACAAATGTAAGGCCATGTTGACAAATCCCAGTAGCATGCCCACCATGTCCTACTGCATGAACTGTGGACCAACCCCTAAATACCGCTGGGATGAATGGACAACTATAGGGATACTTTTTAGATATTGCTCGCATAATGTTAGGAAGAGGATAGAATAACAGAGTGTGGGGTGTAGAGGTATGGACATCATGGAGTGTGTGAAGAATGAAACTCAGATGTGTGCCCATACTACCCCTGCCTGCAAACCCAGTAATGGGTGGCAACAAACCTGCTCATAAACCACAATATGAAGGGGAACTGACCAGATATATGAGCCCTGCCTCTGGGTAACCTGGGAGAATCTGTACAGCTGAGAGGTATGACCCCAGTAGGATATGGCCATTCTGTTACGTCGATGTATGTACAAGCAGGGGATCTTTAGCCACCATAGTACCAAGGTGCTGGATCATTTACACAGACCCATCAGCAAGTGTTTGCAGCTTCTCCTCCAGAATGGCATGAGTGTGCAAGAATATGTAGGCTGCAAACCACAATAATGGACACAGCTTCATTCATCTTGTATTTCCCAGGAAATAACTGAGCAAATACATATATCCGTAAGTAGTTGATGACATAATACATCATAGTGTAAAACAGTACATATGTCTGAATATCTCTGCTAACACCAACCATGTAACACAAGCAGCACAGACACAATAGTTACATTATCCCATTATCTGTCACCCATTGTGACTCCATATTGTCAACCTATCTACAGGTATCCTGCAGAAACAGGTTGCTAGCTGTAAGTGCAGAACACCAAACCCTGGACTGGAGTACAACCTACCTGGAATGGATTCACACACTCAATACAGAAGGTCATACTGGGCAACCTCCTACACTGAGAGAAATGAAGTCCATGTCTGACAACACAGTGGACTATACCTATCTGTCAGTCACAGATGCCTGTGCATGCACACCACAATGTACACCATTCATGCTTTGCAAACACATTGGATAGGAATACTCACATATATCCAAGGCCAACACACTATAATATGTCAAACATACACACACACAGATGAGGGAAGAGAAAGACAGACAGTGACAGAAAGATTTCCATCATGAGGCCTATCCCACCCATCACACATCCAATTGGCCAATATCAAATGATGTGCTGATGTCAATCACTGTAGACATTGCTTTTGGTAGCCCTCCACCCTATAGGGTCTGTGGTGCTTGTGATAACTGTGTAACATGATAGTACAAATCAGTATTCATCTAACATTTGTATACCCAGTCCTGTCAAATGTAAAGCTGTGTGTGACTATGTGTGTGTGTGTTTCCAGTGGAATGGTTTATGGCCCATTTACACACATTGCACTTCCCATTGCCCATGTTAGCACTCCTGCTGTTGTCAGTCACCTTGAAATAACCCTCTGGCCAAGTCTCAGCCATGTAAGCTTGCGATACCTGTGTAGTAATGTAGCGCAGAAAACTAATTAAGTAAGAGCTCTAATTCCAGACATGAAAACTGTGTGTGTGTGTGTGTGTGTGTGCGTGCGTGTGCGTGCGTGTGCGTGCGTGTGTGTGTGTGTGTGTGTGTGTGTGTGTGTGTGTGTGTGTGTGTGTGTGTGTGTGTGTGTGTGTGGAGATGAATGATTTTGAGGCCATTCACAGTTAATACACCTCCCATTGCACTACTTTAGCATGCCTGCTGATGTCAGTCACCTTGGAATACCATTTGGACAAGTGCTAGCCACATAAGCTCTGTGGTGCTTACATTAACAGTGAAAGGATATAGTGTAATATACTAGTTAGGTAGGAGTTCTAATCCCAGACATGGCAACTGTGTGTGTGTGTGTGTGTGTGTGTGTGTGTGTGTGTGTGTGTGTGTGTGTGTGTGTGTGTGTGTGTGTGTGTGTCTTTGATGATACCTGATTTTATGGACATTGAGACTTATCACTCTCCCCTTACCCCACCTTTAGCACTGCTGCTGAAGTTAGTCACCTTCAAAGGTACCTGTGGAGAGCTCTCCAACATATAATCTCTGTGATGTTTGTGATAACTGTGAAATACTATAGTGTAGCATACTATTAATGTAGGAGCTCTAATCCCAGAGATGGCAACTGTGTGTGTTTGTGTAAGAGAGTGTGTGTGTCTTTGATGATACCTGATTTTATGGACATTGACACTTACTACTCTCCCATTACCCCTCTTTTAGCACTGTTGCTGATGTTAGTCACCTTCAAAGATACCTGTGGAGAGCTCCCTAACGAGTAATCACCATGGCACTTGCGATAACTGTGTAATGCTATAGTATAGCATACTCATTAGGTAGGAGTTCTAATCCCAAAGATGGCAATTATGAAACTCTGTGTGTTTGTGTGAGAGAGTGTTTGTGCCTTTGATGATACCTGATTTTATGGACATTGACACTTGCTACTCTATGCTTACCCTTCCTTTACCACTGTTGCTGATGTTAGTTACCTTCAAAGATACCTGTGGAGAGTTCTCCAACATATAGGCTCTGTGGCACTTGTGATAACTATGTAATACTATAGTATAGCATACTAGTTAGGTAGGAGTTCTAATCCCAGAGATGGCAACTGTGAAACTGTGCGTGTTTGTGTGATAGAGTGTTTGTGCCTTTGATAATACCTGATTTTATGGACATTGACACTTACTGCTCTCTCCTTACCCATCGTTTAGCACTGATACTGATGTTAGTCACCTTCAAAGATACCTGTGGAGAGGTCTTCAATATGTAAGCTCTGTGGCACTTGCGATAACTGTGTAGTACTATAGTATAGCATACTAGTTTGGTAGGAGTTCTAATCCGAGAGGTGGCAACTGTGAAACTATGTGTGTTTGTGTGAGTGTGTGTGTCTTTGATGATACCTGATTTTATGGACAATGACACTTACTACTCTCCCCTTAACCCTCCTTTAGCACTGTTGCTGATGTTAGTCACCTTCGATAATACTTTGGCACAGTTCTCCAACATGTAAGCTCCATGGTGCATGCTGTAAATGCAGAACACTGTAGTAGCAGTAACTACATAGGCATGGGTTTGAATCTCATCTGTGGCAAGTGTTTGAGTGTACATATGTCTACATACATATGTCTGTACCTCAAAGATTTTGGCCCCATTTACACCCAGTATACATCTTATAGGTTCATAGGTTCATAGGTTCATAGGTTCATACTAGGCTATCTGCCCTAGGGCATTTATAAGCCTAGCCAGAGTGTGTTTGGCTTTCGCCACCCATTTTAAATTAACTTTGCTATGCCTTTTTTTGAGGTTAGTAAACTGTGCCTCTGTCTAACAGTGACACAGAAGTGATAGCCGGGGTAAACCTACGATCTCCCATCCACTCATCAAGATTCCTCTTGAAGAGAGTCAATGTGGGACTCTGCCTAACCTGGATTGGGATTTTATTCCAGAGTGAAGGGAGCCTCTGGGTTATGAATCTGTCCCTCCAGCATGTCCTATTTATTTCAGTGCTGAGGTTCAAGTCTCTCGAACGCGTAGCTCGATGGGATTTGGATTTTCTGAGGTGCAGCATGTCCATTAATTCCGGATTGGACATGGCTTTATACGTCAGGCACAGATCGCCTCTGAGCAGGCGGTATGCCACTGAGTAGAGCTGGAGTTTCTTTAACCGGGCAGCATATGGCATCTGTTTGAGCCCTTTGATCCTCTTGGTGAGGTACTTTTGGGGTCTTTCCAGTTGCTGCAGGTGTCTGGTAAGGTACATCCCAAAAGGGGCATTGTACTCAATTATGGGCCTGATGAGGGATGAGTAAAGAGTACGATGACCTCCCCTGATCTAGATGTGAATCCCTTCATGATTAGGTGGGCTATATAAAATGTTTTTCTAACCACTTTGGCCACGTGGTTGTCAAATGAGAAATTGCTATCAACTTGGGTCCCCAGGTCCCTAATGACTTCTTCTGTGCTTAATGGATTACCACCTATGTGGTAATTTGTGGGCACTTTGTTTTTGCCAAAGGGGATGACTATACACTTTTTGGCGTTTAGCTTGAGGCCATGGCTCTGGCACCAGTTGTCTGTTTCTATGAGGCCCTTTTGGAGGATGCTTGTGTCAGCTGGAGAGTCGATTATGGCACCCAGTTTGCAGTCATCTGTGAACTTGTTCAGCCACAGTCCTTCCGTGTTGGCCAGTACCGCCGAGAAATATATACCGAACAAGAGAGATCCCAGGACTGAGCCTTGTGGGATGCCACTTGTAACTGGTTTGGAGTCTGACATGGCTCCAGCAATTCTAACCATGTGGGTTCTGTCTTTGAGCCAGTTTGCAACCCATCTAGTGACATAGGGGTTTATATTTAAGCTGGTGAGCTTATCTATAATGCCCGAGTGGGGTATTGTATCGAAGGCTTTTGCGAGGTCCATGTAGGCTGTGTGGACCACCTTCCCCTCGTCAATGGCCTTGGTGACTGTTTCAAAGAAATCGACCAGGTTTAAGAGGCAGGATCTGCCCTTAACAAAGCCAAACTGGGTAGGATCCAGTGTCTGTAGGTCCCCAATATCTTTATTTATGAGGTCCATGATGATCCTTTCCATAGCTTTGCAGACCAAGCTAGTCAGGCTTATGGGGCGATAGTTTCCAGGATCCGTTGAGGCACCACCTTTGTGGAGAGGGACCACTGTTGCTGTACGCCACTCTTTGGGTACATATCCTGTAGTAAGGCTAAGATTGAACAGTAGTTTTATGTTTGGGTTTAGCTCTTCTTGGAGTTCATGTAGGATGTAGCCCGGGACACCATCTGGTCCCATTGATGCTGTGTTTTTTGCTTTGGAGAGGCGGCTCTTACCTGAGCATCTGAGATGTCAGCGGCCCAGCACTCTGTTGGGATAGATATTTGCCCTTTTGGTGGGGAGAGGGGGGAGAAGTTTGCACTGAACCTGTCAGCTAGGATGGTGGCAATGTCTGTGGGCTCGGTGTATTTTTTGTCATTTTGGACTAATTCTGAGCATATCTGGGAATTCCCACCCAGGTTCCTAACATAACTAAAGAAAGCCTTGTGATTATCCTTAGTGTCCTGTGCAATTTTTCTCTCGAAGCTGGCCTTAGACGATTTTATGAGTGCCCGTAGTTTTTTGCTAATACTGATCAGAGATGCCTTCCCTTTTTGGGATTTTGCTCTATCATGTAGTATAGAGTCTGACACTAGCAGTCCTGCAGATATCATCCACCTTAGAAGTACCTGTTTCCAACCCATCTTATAAAGTCAGTGGTGCATGTGGTAAATTCATAACATAATGGTCCGTAAAGATTGTTAGATAGAGGTTTGAACCTCACCCCTTGTAAATGTGTGTGTAGAGTAAAATTATTTTTGGGATCTCTCACCCACTACATCACCCAATGCCAGTATTTACAAGGGCAGGTGATGTTCCTCAACTTAGAAGTACCCTGGGACAACATCCATCCTATAAGCTCTGTGATGTTTGGGATACATGTGGTACAGCAGAGTAGCAATACATAGATAGGTAGGGGTTTGAATCTCAGTACTGGCAGGTGTGTGTGGGTGTGTCTGTCATCAGTATCCTGTGTGGAGGTTGCTGTGATTGTGTAATAATAGGATCCATTGTGGAGAAGGTTTTGCTAAATTATTATGTTGAGGACCTACCATATGTCACAATGTCCATCTTACAAGGACAATAGATGTCAAACACCGGAAAGGTTGGTGTAGACAATCCATAGCCCTACATGTGACATTATGGATTGAATAATATAGGCAACCCTTCTATTACTCAGAGAACACTCTCCACCCACATCTCATAAACAAACACACTTGGCTAGGCAACAATCACTATACTGGTAGTTCCCTGCATATTGCCTCAGAGATAGTAACCACGGTTTGATTGCAGTGGACTACATGCTTTTTGACCACAACAGTGCCACTGACATCAGAAAGTACTTTGATGTTTTACATCTCCTGACTATGTGTTATCCAGCAAGTAAAAGGAAATGGCACCCTGTTCCATCCCATCAGTAGGCAAATAAATGCATACAGTGGCCATTTTGCTATGTTCCACACTGGGCGCCAGCAACAACTGTAGAGTCTGCAAATGTAATCCATAAATGGACTACCATGCCTTATGCACATGCCCTGTATGGACAGATGCCACTAGCTCAAATGAATACCTGTATCATGTTGTCAATGTAGGCGCAAGCACAACCTCCGTTACATAGCCAGGTCTCACCAAATGAGGTCAGGAATGCTACACGAGAAGATAACAATATGTCCACAGAACATGCCTCACAGACCTCAAGTACACTTTCACATGTCAAAGAGCATGCGTGTGGGACATGTGCACAACCCAGCCACTGTCCATTTTATGGAATATAGATCACAGGCATGGGAAGCTGTGCACATCACTCGCCACCCACAATAGTAACCCGGATGAGTGGATGGTGAATACAATATCCACCCTTTGGGATCACTCCAGGGACTACACTCCTGAGCCACACTGGGGACTATTGTCATGTGGCCTGATGCCAAGGTATTCCCTTGGCCTAGCCTTGTACAGCCTTCAGGCCGATTCACCTACTACACACCTGTGAAGCAATGAACCTATGTATCTCAGTACCGGCAAGTGTTTGTGTGTGTGTGTGTGTGTGTGTGTGTGTGTGTGTGTGTGTGTGTGTGTGTGTGTGTGTGTGTGTGTGTGTGCATGCGTGTGTGTGAATGATTTTGAAGCCATTCACCCTCACTACACTTTCCATTGCCCTACTTTAGCATGCCTGCTGATGTCAGTCACCTTGAAATAACCCTTTGGCTATGTTTCAGTTCGATAAGCTCTGTGGTGCTTGCGATAACTATGTAACACTGTAGTATAGCAAACTAGTTAGGTAGGAGTTCTAATCCTGATCCTGCCAACTGTGATAATGTGTGAGTTTATGTGAGAGAGTGTGCATGTGTCTGTTGACACCTGATTTTGTGGATACACACTTACTACACTTCCCTTACCCCTCTGTTAGCACTGCTGCTGATGTCACTCACCTTCAAAGATACCTTTGGACAATTCTTCAATATGTAAGCTCCGTGGTGCTTGCAATAACTGCATAACACTGTAAAAGTAATACATAATCAGATAGGGGTTTGAAACTCAGTACTAGTAAGTGTGTGTTTGTGTGTGTGTCAACAGTATCCTGTGTGGGTGTTGGGGAGATTGTGTAATGACAGGATCCATTGCAGTGTGGGTTTTCTTACATCATTATATTGAGGACCTATATGTCCCAATGTCCATATTACAAGGCCAACAGTTTTCAAACACTGTAGAGGTTGTTGTAGACATTCCACAGCCATAAAAGTGTACAACCATGTGCAATTACTATGTGACAGAATGGATTAGTAAACAATATAGGCAACCCTTATAATACCCAGATACCACTCTCCACTCACGGATCATACACAACCACGCTTGGCTCTTACTCCCTTCCTTTCTTACTTTCTCTCTCTCTCTCTCCCTCTCTGGTGGATGTGGAAAAGTACATCTGTTTTGCATAGGTAGCAGCTTGAATTTTGTAGGTAATGCACATGATCAGCTGATGGCCTGTGCATGAATTGGAGTCCTCCACTTGCTAACTGCATGTGGAACATCTGTGGTATCATTCCTATAGCCAACTGCATGGAAACACACTCCTAGAACTAAGCACTTCATGTAGGTGTTGGCCCTTTTTCTTCACTGTGAGCAGGACTTCATGTGGGTGTCTGACAAATAGCATCACAGATGGTAGTAGGAAAAACCTCTTACAGCATACACTGTGGAGACAGGCCAACAAATATTGGGGGGATGTTCCAGACATGGGGGCAGAATGTAAGTATTGCTGTTCTACATTTGAAGTAATGTTGATTTAACAAGGTTTGTGTGGTTATGGGTGTTCTACATAATTTAAAGTTTGGCACAACTGTTATGTGGTTGAGGAAACTCTCACCTGTAGGGCTATCTGCAGACTGGCCAGAGTTTGGAGTCTTAGATGTGGTGTATTACTCAAACATGTCCTATTGTTAGAAATGCAGTAGCATACTCTGATGACTGCAGTCAGTACATGGCAGCATCCATGTGAGTTACTGACGACATATCCCTCAGAAGAGATATGTCACAACAAACCCTGTTACACCAGGAATTTTCTCAGTTTATCACAGCAATATGCCAATACTGGCCCTGTGTTTATGCCACTGCGCCCCCAAGTCTGTCATCCTTTGTCCATATGTCATTCAGTAAGAGTTGCATATGTAAAGCATATCATTATTTACTGACATCATTCCTGATAACAAGCCAGTGATATATCAGACTGCTATACATGTTATGTATAGTAGGCCTTATATTTGAGGACAAAACCTGGACATTCTGTTTTAGTCTGTAGAGCAGTGAGGTCTGTGTACTTATGGTGATTGTTGACAGAGTGTCAGTATAATGTAGCAGTGTATGTTTATGTTACTTGGCCTGTGTACATACTGTGGTAGATGTCAGTGTTCTTGATCCTGTTCTATCTGACGTTGTATGCTGCTTCAGTTTCTGGTACCCTATCAGCATATATGTTTGTAGGGCCAGACTGAGTCATGTTCAATTCTACAGTCAGGCATCAGACTACACTGTGAATTGGGCCAGTATATGTAGGGTTAGTATGTGAGTGGCAAATATGAGGATGGTTTTGTTCACACAGTCCATATACTGTACTATTAATTAAGCATACCATAATGTGACTTTGACTGTGTTGAGACTGGTTGTGGATGTGTGCTTTTACACTGGTGTCTGTTACTCTGTGCTGTTACATGCCTGTAGTGCCTGCTATATTTGTAAGTACTTGTGTATTCCCCCATAGGAAACTTGGGTCAGTGTTGTGGCAGTCTGCCTGTAGTTTACACAGTGCTTTGTGACATGCCTAGCAGCTCACTGTATTTACATAGTGTGATGTTATGTCCTGATATTTGTCAGAAGTACTGTTGCCAGGCCACCATATGTGTTGTGTATTTCTGAAAAAGTAGTTGGATGCTGTGAAGATGTATGTCACTAACTAGTGGGAAGTATGTGGGTTTGGGAACTCTGCTCCTCCAGTTAATATGTGTTAGGACAGAAAGGAGGACGTGAATGCATCAACTGTGTAAGTTTATCTATTACAGTTTGTGTGATATCCCCATTTTCATGGCTGTAAACATCCCCTTTCTCAGGCTTGGTCCACACGTCTTGCACTAAGGAGTTCTGTGTATACCTCTGGACTGACCAGATTGTGTCAGACTGTCCATGTTTATTTGTCATATTTCTGCTGTATTCCACAGGATCATTACTGTGATTTGTGTGGTACTTCACTAAGATGATTTTATGATGTCTGTCAGTAACTGATGGCGTACATGTCAGTATCAGAAGTGACTTCCTACACAACATGTCTGTTGACACAACCCCTGTTACTGTAGCAACATTCTACATTTACACCTGCAATACTTACATTACATTCCCTTTCAATAAGAGGTTGTGAATTATGATGCTGAGGTACGACTCCACTACATGTTATGGTCATATGTTTTTTATATATATATATATATATATATATATATATATATATATATATATATATATATATATATATATATATATAAAATATACACACATATGGTCATATGTTATATATATATATATATATATATATATATATATATATATATATATATATATATATATATAAAACTATATATGTGTGTATGTACATGTATACATATATCTACATCTTCACAGCTCCGATGACTTAGTCGTTAATTGCTGTGATTATAGTGTACAGGGTCCTGGCTTCAAGGGCTGTTTATTTTGTTGCTAGGCAGAGCAAGAACTGTTAGATACAGAGTGGTTAAGGCAGTTTTGAGCAGCTTTAAGCAGGTTTGTGTGGGTTAGCGTGACTGTAAGTGGTGCTAACTTATGGTTAAATTAATAGGCGCTTACACCGTGTAGGCTTCAGTTACCATTGTGCAAATATGCCTAACATTTACATTTAAGCAATGCCTACATCCAGGTAACCACTGTTCACATTCCAGTCTGATAAAATAGGTTAATGACATCTTTAATAAGTATATTTAATTCCATGTACATAACATGCTTCTATGTGGTGTCATTACAGTAGCAAGGGTTGTGAGTATAATGTATGGGACACCTGAGTATACATGGCTAGTACAACAATCTTTTCTCATTGTATGTGCTTCATACATGGGTAGTATCCCAGGTTATATGCAATCACACTTGCTTGTAATGTATCATTACGGTCCTACTTTTAACAGTGATTTTTCAAGGAAGAGTAGATTGCAGGTTGTAGTACTGGAGCCACATACTCCTGCATGCAAAGCTGGACTCTGAGTACTGACTATTGTGTTCTTGGTGTGTGAGCTGTATGTTATTAAGTATTTCCTATTGGATATTGATCTGATATGTGGATATTAACTGTAGACTACTATGTGTTTAGGGCATGTCATTGAGGGCTGCTGTCATGTAGTAATGGCATTCCTATCAGAATCAGACATCTATCTGTCAAAACATTCATCCTAATGCATAACCTGTTGGCTAGTTGATTTCTGTTTGTCCTCTGTACAGATATGTAGATTTTGTGTATCCATCTTGGCTGCTTACAGCCAATCTATGATTGACTGACACTGACATGTCTGCCCAGCTATGTTATGAATGCCACAGCCAGGAAACCCCACCCTGTATGCAACATATGCCATGGATACTCAACCAGACTACCACAGTCAATAGAACATGCTTGGGTACAGGTCTCTAACTTAGACACTGGCCATGTTATGTAATATATGTTGCATACATGTCAGTTGGAACACGTCATTGGGCCTCTGCAAGAGAAAACCAGATGCTTGGATGTTAAATTTAATTGTCACTGTAAGGATCACTCAAAGTGGCATCAGTTGATAGATGGCCTGGTGACAAATGTCAGGTGACATAATACCAGTGTACCCACATGCCCTACTCTTCTCATCTCTCCATGGACATTAGCCTAGTACACACACACCCCTAGGAACACCTGCACCTATGGACCCCAGTACTAACAAATGTGTCAGTGTGCATTACTGAGAATAACAGTGTCTGTGTGTTTTTAAACCTGTAGTTGACAATACCCTGAGGACCTTCTCACCCACTACACTCCCCCCCCATTGCCATACTTAGAAATGGCTGCTGCTGTAATTGATATAAAATGTACCTTGTTACACTCTTCACCCTATGGGCTACCTGGAGCTTGTAGTACCAGCATAACACTATTCTACAAATGGGTAGCTAGGCATGGATTACCCTCTGTTTCCTGGCAAGTGTGTGTATGTGTGTAAGTGTGCATATTTGTAGGAGACAGCATTTTGAGGCCACATTCTCCAGATACATAAACCTTGCCATACATTATAAGGGATAGTGATGTTGCTGACATTAGGAGAGCCATGACAAATCCTCACCCTACTATCCCTGTGGCATGTGCAATAAATACATATCCCTGTAGTAGCACTGATTAGATAGACAAGGGGTTGTATTGCAGTCCCTTTCAATGTGTGATTGTGGGTATGTCAGAGCATTATTTGGGTTTCAGTGAGTATAATATCCAGTGTGGGGTGTGGGTGCTGGGTATACTGTCTTTACACCATGGTACCCCCAGTACATGTCCCAAGGTCCACTGTATGAGGACTGCTGTCACCATCAACCATACAGGTAACTGATTATACTATCCAGCTCAATGATGCATGTGCTGTGTGCAAAATCTCTGTAAGAGAATGGACTCACTGACAAGGTAGTTAGCATAAACCCACATCTGTCAAATGTGTCTATGACTGTATGTGTTTGTCAATGTGTATATGACAGTATTTCATATTATGTCTTGGTCATTAACACCCAGTACATCCCCTATTACCATACTGTACAAGCGCTGGTGATGTTCTTCACTTAACAGGAAACTCGGGACACACCTGACCCTAAAAGGTCTGTGGTGTGCGCAATTAAAGCCAAACACATTAGTAGTAAAAAGTACCTAGGTAGGGGTTCTACTCTCAGTGTTGCAAAGTAAGTGTGTGTGTATGTGAAGGGATCTACTTCAGTTTGCAGAAAATATATGTCCCAGGAGATCGTTTGTCTGAAAACTAACTAGCTAAAGGTAACATTTCAAACCAATCATCTTGTGGAATTACATTCAAGCAAAACTAGTAGTGGATGTCTCCATTCCCTCTTCCCCACTGTACAGCTGTACAGCAATGCAGGAGTTGGTATATATACATGAGTGTGGTTGTTGTGGCCACAGTCACCCATAATTGGGTTATTGTTGTGGGTATCCCCCAGCTTAGTGTGCTGTTATACTGTACAGTTTATGTTAACAGGTTAAGTAGCTGTTAATCACACTATGTGTGGGTCTACTCCACCCCACAGCCTCCAAAGTGGGGGACTGTGCCACCCACACCAGCACACCTATGTTTACCAAATCCAGGACTGCACTACATTGGGAAAGAGGACATATACCCTGCCAGTACCATCGCCAATGACATTAAACTGGTGAACTGATTATTTCCTGATGTGATGTTTTGACAATTTGGTCTGGGTGAAATTACATAGGCCAAAATGAGTTCACTGCAAAATGAAGTACATAAATGTGAACAGTATTTTCTATGTATTGCACCATCACCAACACCGATGTGTGTGTGTGTGTGTGTGTGTGTGTGTGTGTGTGTGTGTGTGTGTGTGTGTGTGTGTGTGTGTGTGTGTGTGTGTGTGTGTGTGTGTGTGTGTGTGTGTGTGTGTGTGTGTGTGTGTGTGCGTGTGTGTGTGTGTGTTATTCATGAACATTTGGTGTGTTCCACCCACTGCTCTTAGAATTGTCCACTGTAGAAGAGCTGCTGACATCAGCACCATGCACTCACCTGTATACACCCCTCAGAACTATCAGCTATGTGGCACATGCAGTAACTGTTATACAGACCTGTTACCTGTGTTCAGCTATACCCGGGATATGACACAGTCAGTGTGTCACCACAGTGCTACATCCCTTGTAAGACAGGACAGCAGACCAAAATCCTGCTGGCACATAGACACCTATAACACAAACAGAATACATTATGGAGACCACAATCAGTCTGTGTTAATAACAGCTATAATACATCATGGCTGGACAGCTACACACCCTGATGTGTAAGCATTAATCATTCCAGCTGAAAACATGTTAAACAGCATTACATTGCTAATCCTTAGGACATCCACCCTGTGCATCAGAACCATATCAGCATGTCCCTGCATCAATATTATGGATGACAGAGATGTGTCACAGGTATCATTATATGCACAGGGTGTGGTGCAGGTTTGCCAGAGGCCTAGGCTGAACTGTTTGGTTGATATCTTGTGTGTGGGTTAGGGGGTTCATTATTAAAAGGGCTGTGCAGATGTGTGTGTAGGTATGGAGGTGCCATAGTTGTGTTGGTGAAGTGTGTGTGTATGTATGCATGCATGTCTGCCATGTGGCTGTCCTATACAGGGGTTTATTGGTCATTTGCAGACTGTACATGGCAGGATGTACAGTTCACTATCTCCAGCCACGGACACAGGAACTGTGCCTTCCAGGGGTTTCATGGGCACTACCAAGCAGAAGCCCGGACATGTTACTCTCCCCTGATGATGACAATTGTCCACTGAATCTGCGTCCCCGTTGGGACCAGCCAGGACCACGTGCACATGGCCTACTGCATTGTGGTGTTGACAGCACCCTCCTGCAGTACTTTTGCTAGTACTGCCACTACTGGAGTGGCTGTGAGTTATTGCATGTTCATGTAAAGCTCCACCAGTTGGTGTTGCTGACCTACGTCCATGTGGCCATTGCCCTACTCCCACCGCATGCTCTACCACAGACACCACATGGTCAAGGGTTCCCACCACCTCACCCAACCATCTATCCAGGACCTCTGCAAAATAATGGTAGGCACCTGTAAGATCATGGATGTTGACAAGTACAGCAGAATGAGTAATCCTGTGGAGCCTAACATCAGTTTGCCTGCACTAAGGACCCTGGCCCACTTCACCACCTGCGAGGGGCAAACAAAAAATGTAATTAAAGCCCACTTCACCACCTGCGAGGGGCAAACAAAAAATGTAATTAAAGGCATGTACATTATGGTTTATCTCTACACACACTCTTTCTCACACACACACACACACACACACACACACACACACACACACACACACACACACACACACACACACACACACACACACACACTTACAGGTGAGGTGGCACAGCAATATTACACAGACCTCTCATTACCCAACAGTCAACATGCATGACATATGGCACTCAACAGCATGCACTTTAGCCATATTCAATCCTTGTTACCAACATTATGCATATCTGTTATGCATGAGCTGTATTAGTAGGTGATGCCCCTTCCCCTGAAACACACTACACCCATGTACACAGTATTGCTGTGCACCTGTACAGCACACTGGCATGTACTGTGCTCCATACCTCATGAGTGTGCACACCATTGTTGAATGTGTATATGTGTGGCAGCTATGTTTGCTCTGTTGCTCACAGCCCCTATGTGTTTGTCTGACACATACCTGGGATGATATGAGGACTGATGTCAATAGTTAATGCCTGACCTCTGATTTGCAGATCTCATCATCAGCAGTGCATGTATGAGTAATAAAATCCAATTACACTAACAACCTTCAAAGCTTAATGTAGATATGAGGAGTCTACATACCTTTGTTGACATGCCAGCCTCTTCCCCGGTATGCAGTGGGGCCATGGTACTGCATATGTTAACATTACACACATCTGATATGTGACATATGACCTGCACAATCCAATGCAGTATCAAACAAATGTGCTAGTCATGCAGATGCTGAATGAGATGCTTATAATATATAGGTTGCACATAAGTGTGCACACCCTTAACACAATGGTTTGTTGCAGCACCTGTTAAGTGAACTACAACAGTCACTATTCCTGGAAGGGGTATACTAGCATGGCCCATCTTCACATGTTATTATTTGGTCACTCCATCCTACAGATGTCCCCCAACTCTGCCGGATTGCAAGGTCAGCTCATGTGCACACCACTTGGAGGTCACACAGTGGTTTCACTATTGCTGTTTGGTCAGGGTTATGTCTGATAGAATTCATGACCATTACTGTGTTCAGATACAGCCATTCTTAATGAGCTTTGGATGTATGCTTCAGTTCACTGTTGTGTTTCAGGATGACACATTTCCCCATCCTCAGCCTTATTGCAGATGCTTGACAACTATGGGCCACACATGAGTGTTATTTTTCAGTGTTCCAAATTCTGAACGCCATGTCTACTGGCCTAGTTCCTGCTAATGAACAGCAAACCTAAAGGTGTACACTGGCACCAGCAATATAAAAATGGGGATGGTGGCCCTGAGGTGGAGTGAGGTGTTGTTTGTGCACCACATGTATCTTTATGAATACTGTCTGTAGGTTTTAGCCTTGGTCTCATGACACCATTACACATTGCAACACATGCTTTTGGGAGACTTGATGTTATGCATATGCTATCTGTAGAGAGCCCTGGATGACGTTGCCTGTGGAACAACTCTTTCATCTGATTACCCTAACCCATAAGCCACACTTATGCAGATTCCAGGCATTTGTCAACACAGGTACTGCACAGGCAGTGCTTGCTAGACATTCATGCAAGTCCCTCAGTGTTTCTGCATGTTTCTGGACAGCCTCCATGACCTGTTTGAAACATGTGTTGTCATTTGTTTTGAATGGGTATCTGTTTATTTTCTGCATTAATGTTGTCCCATACTTCATACACACATACATGACTGTCTGCACTGTTTACCTTGGTATATGCAATGGTAAGGTAAGGCTACTTTCCCACTCAGAGTGCTACCTTTCAGATATGGGATCCATTTCATGGTTTGTAAGATGTGTGCAAGCCACAGCTGCCTCTGTTGCAGGTGAGCGGGCAAATATCATGAATATACTTCTTGGACAGCAGATTACTTGGTGTGACATTGAGGCCCTGTACTTGATGGAAGGTGTGTACTCAAGAAGAGTGAATGCTGTCAGTACCTCACAAGCTGCTTCCACAACATGTTATTTGGAGTGTGTGCACACATATGCTTCCAATATATGTTAAGGTATGTATTCCCCATATTTGTTGTCCTAAAATTGGATTCCATATTACACATTCATTGCTCATGTTGGGATCACATTGCAGGTTGTAAAAGCTGTGGAATGTGGTATTGTGATTTGCCGTTGTTTAGATCACGAACAATCGCCATTGTAATAGTGGTGTATACATTGTTGTAGCCACTGAGTAAGGGTAATGTTTGAGACATGTAGTCCATTTGTCCCACCATTATGTTCATCTCTGTCCACACATCTTGCACTGACAGGTTGTTAGGTATAGTGCAGGACTCTTACATAACCTTCATATATGCCACCATGGTGACCACTGTGATGCAGTGCAGTTAACAGCAACAATAAGTGAACATGTACAGCATGCATTATGGGTAGGTGTGTTAAAGGTGTGCATGGCAAATAGCATGGCCATAACATGGCCGGTGTATTGGCAAACCTGAAGAAAACATCTCCATACTCACCAGCTACAGGCTGCTGCCCCAGTTGTATAGCAGAGGGACCTAAATAGTTATGTGAGATATGTAATGTCAATAGGCACACCTGTGGCATTTATACAGGGTGGGAGCAGCATTTCAGCACATTAACAGTACAAAACCCACAGTACTAGAGATAATGCACATCTGTTCATTACTACACTGCAGCAACAGACTATCTTATCTGACATATGCATGTTGATACTTTACAGATGAAAATGGATAAGTAACAGTGGTCTACTAATGTGCCCTGGGGTCTTACCTGCATGCTCCTCATCCATTGTGTGGGTGGCACCCAACTCCACAATGCTGTCTTCAGCTTGCTGGCTTGGCTGGTGCGTGCCCCAAGGCTGGTTAAGAGCTCCTCAGCATGTGTCAGTGGGGGCTGGATGTCATGACCCCCACCTGTGGCTAGCCGGTACCTCCTAACTGCAGCATCATGCTGACAGGAGTGGCAGATCAAATCCATCCAGTGATGCCACGCTTGCTCATAATTGTGGTCGTGCAAGCCAACATCATTTACCCTGTGGACAAGCTCGTTCTACAGGATGGTCCTCTCTTGCAGATCCTGAACCTTGTGCCCAAAGAGGATGGCATGATGGACTATGAGGAAATGGGTTATAGCATCATTTTCCAGGGGTGTGTATGCGGGCAGGTGTTCCTGGGACATTGTACCTGGAAGACATAAACAGGAAAAAAGTTCAGAGGACCTCACACAGTTGTCCATGTGCACATCAACAGTGGGTATTACTTGAAAATAACCCAGACTATACCATAACACTGTAAGTTATCATGGCTTGTACATCTTGCATTACACTCCTAGCCCTGACCTGTCCAGTTCCACCAATGTTGGGCACTTAATGGCATAATCCACTACACACCATTCATTTCTGTGTAGAGGGATGACAGTGGCCATCTTCCATGTGGATAGTGTGTGGATGGTGGCATGAGTGTGTTTGACTGTAGTGTATGATGGGACTGTGAGCACACACCTGTGTTAATGTAGGAGGCAAACTGTGATGTTCTCATGCCACATGGAGACTTGCTGTTGTTGCCATCAGTTGGCATTATACCCATGCTCACCACTGATGTGGGCAGGAGTGTGGGTGATGTGCATATCCCCCTGTACTACTGTTGCGGATAGGGTGCCACTGTTCCCACCTATCCTTTCTGATGCAGGTTGCCTGTATCCATGGCATGTGTGCATGAAGTGTGCTTTAAACCCAGTACAGGTGGACTTGTGTTACTGGCTCTGAGGCAGCGTACATATGTGTAGACATGGTTGCAATTGGCCTTAGTGGTTTGCATATGTCTGATTTCTAGTCATAGTCAGCCTTACAGGAGGTCACCTGTGAACCTACATGCTTGCTCAGATAGAGGTGCACTTGCTTCCAAGTTATGGTCTGCACATATGTGCCCCTGTACAACCACTATAGCAACCTGTTATATGGTTTGGGTCTTGGTGGTGCTCACCAAGGGGGATTACTCTATTGTTGATGGAGGATAGCTGTACAGGTAAGGTACTGCTGATTCCATATAGCTACAGTAGATATGAAGTGCACACACTCCTGTTACAATGCATAGTACTTGTGCAATTGGAACATGACCCCACAAAAGCACATGTCAACACAATCCCCATCTGTGATGTGTCCTATAGCCTGCTCAATTCAATAAGGAACATAACAACCTGTCCTGTAGAAACATATAGGTTCATAGGTTCATAGGTGTGTACTAGGCTAATAACCCTGGAGCCTTTACAAGACTAGCCCATGGGATTACCCTGGCATCATGCCACCTGACCTTAGTTCCCAGTGCCCCTATCGAGTAAAGCCACTGGAGTGATCCCTGTGGTGAATTTTCTATTTCCCATACACTCATCAAGATTTCTCTTGAAGAGGGCCAGTGAGGTACTCAGCTTGACATGTATGGGAAGTATGTTCTTTAGCATGGGCAGTCTCTAGGTTATGAATCTGTCTCTCCAGCATATGGGAAGTAATACTCAATAATGTAAGCCAGTTGAATGTGTGTGCACACCCTTACACTGATATGTTGTGTAAACACCTGCTGAGATGATTACAGCATCCAGTTGTCTTGGTTTGTACTCTAACATCATATCACATCTTCACTTGGCAATGGTTGCTCACCTTCCATGAAACAGCTTTGTTTCTTTTTAAAGAGAATTTTACAGGTTATGGGTCACAATTAAGGTGAGAAATGTTTTAATATGGCTTTCTGTGGTCTCATTAGCATACAGCACACAGATCTGGCATTCCAACAGGGGTGTGTACAATTTGATATCCAGTGTATATGGGTGTTGATATAGCTGTTAGTGGTAGGCATAGACAGTGGGTCATAACACAGTTGTACACTTCTCTGATTACTACGTGATAGGCATGCCTACTGTACTACCCATATTGGTGTCATGCCAATGCAACAATCAGTAGCAGTACACATTTTATTTTGTTGTATGCAGTGACAGTGTGGTTGTTGTCCCTTTACCTTTCCTGTATAGAAGACATCCTTCCTGTATGTGGGCAGTGGTGCTACAGACAACAGGTAGCTACACCTCTTACAACAGGACTTGTGCACACAGGCCAACTACATGTTTGTATAAGGTTCCAGACCTAGGGACAGTGTGCGAGTATTGCTGTTATATACATTTAATACTGCTAGTTTTACAGGG
>NC_056737.1:1479948302-1479978302 GCF_019279795.1 Protopterus annectens
CAGGAAATGGAGAGCTCAGGGAAAGAGATACCTGGAAATTATATCTGATGAGAGCAGGAACATTTCCATTTGGATGACAGGTATTTGAGAAGTAGGGTCTTGAAGGATTCGGAGTTAGGTATAGTCCTAAGAGAAGGAGGGAGGGAGTTCCATTTTTTACCTAGAGAGAAGGAGAGTAGAAGTTGGCCGGCAGGACGTTTAGGTTTGTGGATGGAGATAAGGTTTTGGCGTTCAGATCTCAGAGATCTGTTTGGGGTGTATGGTGTAAGGATGTTTATTAAGGCAGGGCATGAGTCTGGGTAGAATATTAGTTTGTGAGCGGTGGTTAGTTGGAGATAGTCCAAGTGGTTAGGAAGTTCAAGCCAGTTTAGAGATTGAAGGGTAAGGCAGTGGTGAGTTGAGGTTTTGGATTTGGTTGTGAATTTAGAGATCTTATTATAGCAAGTTTCAAGTTTTGAGATGTTGGAAATAGACAGATTGGTTAAAAGAGGGGCTCCATAAAGAAGAGAGGGTAGAAGGTATGTAATTGCCAGGGTGTGCCTAGAGGAGATGGAAAGAAATTGTTTGTTTCTGTAGAGCATACCTAACTTTTGGTGGGTTTTCTTTATGTTTTGTTGAATGTGGAGATCGAATTTTAGGTGTTCGTTTATGGTAATGCCGAGTAGTTTAGCGGAAGGCACTACTTCTATAGCAATGTTGGTTTGGCTGAGGACTTTGAAGGAATCTTTGTCAAAGGATGAGGAAACTCTGGAAGGGGTAAAAATTAGAATTTTGGATTTATTAGAGTTGAGGGAGAGGTGGTTTTGGTGCATCCAGTTCTCTGTGGTGGAAAAGGCTATTTGTGTTTTAGTCTGGAGTTCAGAAATGTTAGAGGCAGCACAAACTAAGGCGGAGTCATCAGCGTATTGGATGACTGTGGTGTCAGGTATGACAGAGTGTAGATTATTTATAAAGATGTTGAAGAGCATGGGTCCAAGGATGGACTCCTGGGGAACACCGGTAGGTGTGGGCAAGAAGGAAGAGGTAGAGTTCATCCATCTGACAGCTTGAGATCTTTCAGATAGGTAACTGGAGAACCAGGAAAGAGTATTTGGGGAGAGATTAAGGTTGGCGAGATGAAAGAGTAGGTGTGAATGGGAGATGGTGTCAGAGGCTTTGGAAAGATCTAGTAGTACTGTGGATACAAGGAGTCCAGATTCTCGGGCTCAGTTGACTGTTTCAAGGAAGGATAGTAAGGCAGTAATGGTGCTGGCTGTGGCCGGGGCGGAAGCTGTGTTGGGTGGAAGTAAGTAGGTGATTCTGTGTTAGGAAAGGTAAAAGCTGGTGGTGGACACATTTTTCTAGGACTTTAGATATTGGAGAGAGTAGGGCGGAAATTAGAGATAGTGGTGTTTTTACCTCCTTTGTGGAGAGGTAGGATGTAGGCTGAACGCCAGAGTTTGGGTACATATGACTCATTTAAGGATCTGTTTATCAGGATGCTAATAGGGAGAGCAATACCTTCAGCTGCGCATTTGAGGAAGGAGGAGGATATGTTGTCAGGGGCATTGGAGCATGGTTTAAGATTAGATAAGAGCCTTTTTATGAAGCTGGTTGAAACTGGTTTGAACTGGAAATTCAAGAGACATTTATTAAGGTTATTGGGTGTTGAGGAGAGGATGTTAGGTGGATTATTGTTTGGGAATGTTTTGGTTAGATTAGCTATGGATTCTGTGAAGAAGGTGTTGAAGTGAGAACTCAATTCCTTGTCAGTTAAACTAGGGTCTGGGCAGGGATTATTCTTGGACTCTGGGTGGAGAAGGGAGTTAACTGATTTCCAAAATTGTTTTGGGTTTTTATTATTGTTAGACTGAAGTGTATTATAGTAGTTTTTTTTTTTGTCTAAAGTGATTAGTTTTTTTACTTGGTTGCGAAGTTGGGTGTACTGGAGCAAGGAAGAAGGCAATTTATTTTTCTGATAATGCTTCCAGGCTTTGTCTCTGTGATGCATGATTTGTTTAGTATATTTTGTCAGCCAAGGAGCAGACTTAGTTTTGATTTGTTTGTTTCTTAGAGGGGCTAGGGAATTCAGAGTGTCTAGGAAAATAGAGTTGAAATGTTCTACAGCATTGTCTAGGGGGAGAGTGTTAAGGATTTGCCAGTTGATTAGTTTGAAGGTGTTTGTGAAAATTGTAGGGTTAAAGTTGCTAAGATTTCGAGTTTGAATGTACTGGTGATGAAATTGGGTGGAATTAGCTGACCGATGAGTGAAGGCAGGGAGATGGTCACTGAAAGTATCGGGGATGGTGCCTGAAAGAATTATTTTATTGGGATGAGAACCTAGAATCCAGTCCATGATGGATCCAGGAGGGTGGATTTTGTTAGGACGAGTTGTTGAATGGATTACTTGGGTGAAGTTGTATAGGTTAATGGATAGAGCAGGGAAAGGTGAGTTGATTTTATTCTAGTCTATATTAACATCGCCAAGAATGTAAGTTTCATATTTTATTTCAGTTGAGGCCCAGTGAAGAATATTTTCAAGGGTAGAGATGTTGTCGCCTGGGGAGATATATAAGGAGATAAAGCAGATATTCTTATGTTTATTCAATCTGAGGAGACCTGCAGTAAGTTCAGTATTTTTGAAATGTGGGGTTGTGATTTGCAGAGGGATTAGAGAGAGATGGTTAGAGTAGATTAGAGCAGAGCCTCCACCTTTTTTATTTAAACAATAATTTCTGAGGATGTGGAAGCCTGGAGGTAAGATTTCAGGGTCAGTAATATAAGGTTTTAGCCAGGTTTCAGAGATGGCTAAGATATCTGGTTGATTGTGGTTTATCCAAGCTTGTAATTGGTGGATTTTATTGTTGAGGCTCTGAGCGTTGATGGTGAAGAACTTAAGTGTATTAAGAGAGAAAGTAGAGGAGGTAGAGGAAGGGGGGAAAGGGGTGTTAGTAGTAGGGGAGGAAGGGGGTGGAGGGAAGGGGTTGTTTGTATAGAGGCCGGGGCCTGGGTTAGGGTGGATATCTCCAGATAAGGCTATGGCATTACTGGCACCAGCTTTTGGCCTTTTGGGTTGGTACAATAGGGCGTTGTTTGGGATTAGCTGTAGTTTAGGTTTAAAAATGTCTGTGGAGGTGGAAAAGACTTTGGGCTGGAAAAGGTGTAGAAGTTTGGATGGAATAAGGAAGGAGGATATGTAGTGGAAGTGATTGAGTAGTGGAGGGTGAAGGTGAGTGTATGGGATGGTGTAAGCAGAAGGGGGGATGGGGGAGATTTGGAAGGGAAGGAAGTAGCATTATAAAGAGGAATTAGTAAGATGAGAAGGGAGCAGGGGAGTCGGGTAATGGTGAGAATTTGGGAGGGCATGTTTACAAAGGATGGGTTAAAGAAGGGTAAGAGTGGAAAGGAAGTGAAGGGTAGAAGAGGAGAGGAGGTGAAGAGGAATAAGGGGTGTTATAATTTACCAAATGGGAGAGGAGGAGTTTAGACAAGAGAGGGTGTAGCTGAGAGGAGAGGGGGGAGTAAAAGTAGTGAGGGAGGGGTGAGAGAAGAAAGATTGAGGGAGGAGTAAGGGTAGTGTGGGAAGAGTAAGAGAAGGAGGGGAAAATAAAAAGGAGGACTGAGAATGGTTAATTGATAAAGGAGGGAGGGGTAAAGGAAGAGGATAGTAATTGGTTGATTGAGGTATGAAGGTGGAGTCTGAAAGGTATATATGTAGAGGTGCTGGGGGCGGGTGGGAAATGGGGGCAAGGTAGGGGAGCAGAGTGAGCCCGCAGGGCGAACAGAATGGGTAGAGCCAAAGGAGAAGAATGTGAAGAAGACAATCAGTAGAGAGTGGTAGTCAAAGGTAAGCTTGCAGTGAATTGTGAGAGGAAGGAAGACTGAGTGAGAAAGGAGTGGAGGGTGGATATATGGATGAAGGCCAGTAGGAGAAGGTAAGAGGTTTTATAAAGGGTAGAGAAGGGGTGTTTAAGGAGGAGAGAGGACAGATAGGTGAACCTGGGACAGGAGCACCACCTAGTGGCAAGTCGGTCTCAGGTAGTAAGGACCCAGAAAGAGATATATCAAGTAGAAGGAAGGAGGGAGATATCATGGACCAGGATAGAGGGAGCAATTATAAAAAGGTAGAAAAAGATTAGTTAATCAGTGTGAGAGAGAGAGGGGTTGTGGCTGCTGGCTAGCCTGGCAGGTAAGCGTACTGTGACCTGGTATAAAATTTATATTATTACTACAAGGTGTTAAGCAGTACACATACTTTACTTAAAGTCTTTGTTAGGAGTTGTACTCAGGGAGCAGTATGGGCTCTCAGTTTGTTTTGCAAGTGTCCTTTTTGTGGGTTCTTGGCAAGAGCCTCCAGGAGGGCACTGTTGTTGGGTTAGAGCAGGATAGGCAGGAGCCTAAGCTAGAAGAAGCAATGGAGAGAGAAAAAATATGAAGAAACAGGCTGAGTATGGGCCAAGTGTTCGCAGGCAGATTGTTATTAAGCTTGCACATTTACATTTCAGAAATTAAAGTATGTAGTAGCAGAGCTAGAGAGAACTAACATTCTTACAAATAGCTAAGGTACAGACAGGTAAACTAAGAATAAAACAGTTTATTGGGTATAAGGTTACTTTAAGTAAGCAAAAATAATGTGTTAGACAGACTGACTGTAAGCAACTAGTAATTGAGTGCAGATAGGTAACAAATGTGAGTTAGACTGTCCCTGTTAGGCAGAGTAATTTAGTTTAGTCTAACAGAAATTAATTACAGACAAAATAAAATGCACAGTAGGAACAAGTTGCAATGGCTGAACTTTGGTTAGTGACTAAGGCAACCCTAATAAACAGTTAATTTGGAATCCTCAAGCAAGCAAGGACACCATACACAAAAACAACTGTCGATTGAGGGCAATAGCGAAACTTACATACATGCCGATTAATGACAAAGTAGAGCCCCAAACAGCTATTGCAAACCACGTGCTAAACGCTAGAAAAGTTGTGCGTTTACAGAAACAGAAGGAAGTGATAACAAAGTACCACTTACTAAGCAACTAGCACAATTTAATATAATTTAGTGTACATTCTCAAAAATGCATCAGTAGAAGCTACTTGTACATATTCATTAAACGACTAAAAAACAAACCTTATCGGGAAACACAAGTTCCGAATGCACAGCGCTTAAGCGTTTGCAGCAGAAATATAAACACAAGTTCCGAATGCACAGCGCTTTAATGATTAAGCGTTTGCAGCAGAAAATATACTAGTTATGATTTAAAACAGAGGAACTATTCCAGTAATGTTACTATGTAACAAATTAAGGTAACTAATGCAGATTCAAAGAATCTACTAGGAGCAGACCCTGTCGAGTAGACACTTTCCGCGTATAAAGCGCCTTATTAATTAGGCGTTTGCAGCGGGAAAAAATACATATAGTTTATACTTAGAAAAGCCAGCAAAGTGAAAAAAAGCACATAAAAACAAGTCCAGCGGTACAGTTAGCAGTGGAGTCCTTTAAACAAACTTACATTCAGGCGCGGACACAGGAGCAAGAGATGCACAGCAGCCGGGGGCCAGGATAGAGAAATTAAGATGGCGTCTGCATGGAAGTGGGGACTATATAGTGTAGGAGCGGAAAAAGGTGGAAAGGGAGGAGTAAGTGGGCAGGGGAGGAAAGGGAATGTTCAGTGGGAGCAGAATACACACCGGAAGTCGTAAGGGAGAAACTGGCAGGTCAGGAAGTAAGACAGAGAGGAATTACAGGGGGTAGAGGAAAGGGGAGATTACAGTACTAGTGACAGGGTCACACCAGGAATAGTCAATAAGAAAAGGAAGTAGTTTAAGGGAGACAAGATATGAAGAAAAATAAGATTAGAGGGACAGGAGCCAAAGGAGAAGAATGTGAAGAAGACAATAAGGAACTACAGTGGCCATTACAACAGCATGCATGTTACATTGATAGCAACAGGCCACCAATGATAGCATTTCAACATAGAACATTAATACAAACACATTTCAATATTTTTTGAACAATAGGACATATGTCCCAAAAGTAGGTTTGGTCTAAACATACCCATTGATTTGTGTGTTTAGATTATTGTTGCAGATATGGTCGGGGGGAGAGAGAGAGATGTCAATTAACAACCTATATATCCTTGTAGTACTCACAACATTAATGATCATTGCTCTAATCATTACTCTAAGGTATTATTGCAATACCCTATTGCCTTGGTTTGGGCAGTGGTGTGTTTTTACACAGTGTATACTTCAACTGTCTTATAGCTAAATTCTACTTCTCTTTCTGGGAAGACCTGTGGAGGGAATGATTGTTAACACTATCTGACTGTTTCTACACATATTCCCAGATTCCTAGTTGTAATTATGCACATACGTCTCAATCGCTTAATGCACAACATCTGGACAAAGCTTGACAACATGGGGGTACAAATGGGGACATATTTTTGAATATTGCTCTTATAAACTTTTAGACAGTTGCTAGAGTAACAGGATTTGTTTTAATATACATTTTCTGAAGGATTATAAGTCTGATACTCAAATGTATGTCATTATTTGGTGACTATAATCCTGAGATCATCCCACTGATTTTCCAGGAAAAAAGAGGAGCAGGCCAAAAATATGAGCCAAATATCCCAACATTCTTGGAAAATCTGTACAGTTGAGAGGTATGATTATGCATACAGTTTACTACCACAGCAAGGATTCGAAGCATGACTATGTCTGCTAAAAATACAACAATTTCTGTTTCATCAGAGGAAGCTATTTAGACACCAGTGTTTGTTCCTTCAGTGTTTTCTATCTAAGTCTCTCTTGGTTGAACAATCTGACCTTGTAATTACAACAGTCTTATACAGACATTCATAGACATATTTTGATGTAGCACAGTGTAAGAAACAGTGGTTGACACAACAGAACTATTCTGATATCAGATGTTGGTGAATGCTACGTCAGGCCATACAATACCAGATTACATACTACCAGTACAGGATTTAAATCTTTATTGCCAGACAGTTACAGTTTTCTTATCTAACAGACCTGTGGGGGGATATTTGTTAGCACTACCTCACTGTTTCTACACATATTCCCAGATTCCTAGTTAATATTATGCACATCCCTCTCAATCTCTTAATGCACACTCTCTGAAAAAAGCTTGACAACATGGGGGTACTAATAGGGACATATTTTGAATATTGCTATTTTTTTCTGAAGGGCATCAGGTCTGAAAATGAAATGTATGTTATTATTTAGTGACTACAATTCTGAGATCATCCCAATGATTTGCCCGGGAGACAGAGGAACAGGCCAAAAATATGAGCCAATTATCTGAACATTCTGCAAACATCTGTACAGTTGAGAGGTGTGATTATGCATAGAGCTTACTACCACTCCCAGGGTTCGAACCATGGCTGTGTTTACTAAAAATATAACAACTCGAGTTTCATCAGAGTGAGCTGTTTAGAAATTGCTGTCTGCTTCTTCAGTGTTTTTCTGTCTAAGTCTCTCTTGATTGTACAATCAGCTCTTGTACTTACAACAGTCTTATACAGACATTGCTAGATATGTTTTTTATTTAGCACAGTGTAGGTAACAGTGGTTAACACAACATTACTATTCAGAGACTGCAACACTAAATTCCATACAATACCAGAACAAACACAAGAAGTCCAGGATTTAGAACTTTTTTGCCAGGCAGTTACAGTTTTAGTGAAATATCACCTATATGGGACTATTGTGTCATATTGTCTGGTTTACTCAGTACATCCTTTACACAGTTTTTGTACTGCCAGGTGACTTTCTACAACTTTATATTTATTTAGTATGATTACTGCAAGCAGGATTGTTACTCACCAGCCTTGGGACACAGCCTTTGCAGCCTACTGGCATGGGCTTCCTGATTCACAGCCCACTCAACTGCAGCTGTAAAGGGAATCAAGAAATATTTATCCATATGTATCCATCAAATACACAGGCTGGACTTTGGTAAACAGTTATTGATATGAATACTTACAGACTGCTGGGACATCACCCTCTTCCTTGCTTCTAGGACCCACTCATCCAAGAGCTCCCTCTTTCTCCACTTCAAGTCGGCATAGTGGTGTCAGACCTGCTCAATAGTCCGAGGGATACCAATGGCACTTGTGAGATCATGGGCGAGTCTGTCCCAGGCTTCCACATGATATTGGGAGCCCTTTTACTAGCCCTGCAGCAGTCTCTCAGCATGGTTATTTACCAGGAGTCCTACCATGATCTTGGATTCCTGTATGCCCCAGCACTGCACCTGGAAGCAGATGCTCTCACCAACACCTGCCATACTGCCTACAGTAGGAAGCTGCAACTAGTTATGAGCTGTATTCCCACCTGATGGGTTTAAATATGGCTGATTTCCTGCCCTTTGCTGTGATTAGATGGTTTTGAATATACTGAGCTAAGCTAAGCTATGGGCAAACCTGCTTAGCTAAGGTTGGCAGTGCTTAAAGGGACAGGTTCAGCACTGCTTACCAATGTGCAAATCCACTTAGCTGGGCTGCTCATAGCTTAGAAGTCATAATTATACAATGCTTACACCTGGTAAGCAGAGCTGTGCAATGCTTAGCATTGCTTTTTTTTATTTTATAGATTATCTGCTGTATGGGATTGATTCATCAATCATTACATATTATAAATTTGTTTACCTTCCCTGACATCCCCCAATGTGGTTTCATTACATTTATTCATGTGTGACTATACTGTATGGGGCACTTTTGTTTATATGGGGGTTTCACAAATTTATTAAACTGACACCTCACATCTGGACCTACTACAGTACTCTGGTTAACAAATATATGTTATTTAGTAGCTTATTATAAAAAATAAATATGTACTGCTATCACATGTAAAATGCAAATTAGTAACAGTGGGGACTGAACTGGGACTGGCTGCTTATAAAGCGTATGCTCTAACCACTACACTATTGCTTAAACTGGATGCATCTTGCTATTTAACTTCTTGTGCTGTTTAGCTGGACTAAGCATAGCTAAGCGTCAGGCACACCCACGCAGCTATGCTTAAACTTTATCTCATTTATATAAAAAATTACTTGTTGTGTTTTTTTATTCGTACCCTTCAGAATATCCCTGCTAATGCTAAACCTGTTATTTATCAACTTTCTGCTTTGTCCACATTCCTTACTTTGATGGGTTGGGAGATATGTGCTATGTGTTTATGCTAAGTGTGTTTTTCTACCAAATTTTGCCTTGGTAGGGACAATTGTCACGTATGGTTTTGACCAGATTTTTATCCTGATGGGTTGGGGGTGTTGCAAGCATTCTCACTTGTTTTAAATTGCCGAAAGGCAATTCTGGAGTGCAGGGGGGGGGGTGTGCATATTGTGAGAGGTCTGATCTCGGACACACACCCTGCGCTCGTACATAGAACAGGGTCTGTTTTAGAGCATGGCAGTGCACCTTCATACATATGCATGGCGTGCTGCTGTGCTGAACAGGAATGGTCCCTGCTGTGCAGGAATAACTTAGTGGTCCACAGTTACAGGATTATGGAGAACATTAAATGTTATGCATGAATAGACGGTAAAGGACCATTGACGGTTATGTGCTACAAAACTGTGAGCACCAGTTCAGAGTTCAGCCCAGTGAATACACAGCTTTGATAATGCTGCAGCTACCCTGAACATTGTTTTCTGATTTATCTCCTGTAACTACAGGATTTTATTGCAGTCATTAACTCTGGAACCAGTACTGCTAAACACAATATATTATATATCTAGCTATATATATATATATATATATATATATATATATATATATATATATATATATATATATTCAGGACTCAAAGTTCCTCTTCCATACTGTTTATCTTGCATTTCACTGCACAAGGAGCAAAATCACTTACTGTGAAACAAAAATGTTTTGGAATCCAAGGGTGAGACTGAAACTTTCAGCAAAAAGTGAATTGAGATGAAAGAAATCAGTTTGCTCTCATTTGCTATATAAGCACTGCATTTGCATGGGTTTGCATTTGTTTTGGCAAAGCTCCACAGAGTTTGGCCACCAGCTACTACTCTGCTGTATTTATCTGATCAATCCAAGGCATCTGCTGATCTCTGCAAAACTTAACTATATTTTTTTCACTGTAAATTGTACTTTTGAACTACATTTTTACCATATAACTGCTTATTTGAACTTTTTTTTTTAAATTGTTGCACTTTGTTTGCTGTAGCATAGACCAGATTCAGACCTGCTGAATCTAGTTCTGTTTGTATAACTTGAGCATTAAACCAGGCCATCTTTTGTTGGAGAGGGTTACCCCTGCACCCTAGTGGCAGGAGTGTGCAGACAGATCTCATCTGATTGACGTTTGTGGAACAAGGCTCAGTTTTGAGCTTTTTTATTGGTTAATTTGTTTAAATCAGTTTGCTTTCATTTGCAACATAAGCACTGCATTTGCATGGGTTTCTGCTTATTTGCTCATCGTGTACTGCTAAGTTGTGGTGGGGACCATTGGTGGTTATGGGCGTAAAAAACTTCTGCCTGCAAATTTTCCCTTACTACTCTGCGGGTGCTCCATTGGTGAGTTATTGTGATTGCCCCTCACTGACAGGTGATATTTTCAGCAAAGTTCCTGTGGTACAAACACAGATCCTGCCTACTAGCTCTGCATATTTTTTGTCCACTTATCACTGTCCTCTACTGTACCTTGTACTTCCTGTCCTCTCCCTGTTTTCTGACTACATCAAGTTACCTGGTATTATGGACAGACAATTTCCCTCAGTTTCTCCAGCCAGCCTGGTCAACATGGGCAACCTGAGGCATTGTCACAATTGCCTCATGAACATTGCCAACCCACTTCTTCTAGTCCACACAAACTCATTATATGAGAGATGCATATATATCAAGAACCTGCAATCTAGACTCTCTCCCTCATCAGTCAGTTCATCTGATACTAAGACGGTTGTCAGCATGAACACCTCACCTCCTGCACCTACCAAACCAACAATACATAAACTTACATATGTAGAGGTCCTTACCAAACGTTTATGGAAACATCAGAGACCTCTCAAACACAAACACAAGCATGAGTCACATAATACATCCTCTGCAGAACATAGTACACATAGTATATTATACACTAGTGTCTCACCAGTCAAGCCCCTAAGGCATAACACAAAAACAAATATCTTAGTCGTAGGTGAATCAGTTGTGAGACACACAGATTTCCCTCTCACCAGGCTGGATAAGGAAAAAGTCACGGTCAGCTGTCTGTCAGGTACCAAGCTCTAATGCATCACACACACACTCAGATCTCTCAACAACAGGCACTGTTATGACTCTATTATAGTCCATGTTGGTGTGAATGACTTGAGATGTACCTCACTGGACTATATGAAGAGAGACATGATTGAACTCTCTGATTATGTGTCTCAGGCAGGTATATACCTAGCCTTAAGCAGCATTTTACCTTTGCCTAGGATGATACCTCAATACAACCAAAAAAATGACTGACTTCAACAATTGGCTTAGTTTCTGATGTCATTCAAAGGTGATCCAGTATCTGTCAGCCTGGGATGACATGGCAACAGACCTCAATGCTTTGTCAGAGATGGCCTTCACCTGTCACCCTGGGATTTTGGTTACTGCCTAAGGCTCTAGCCACCCAGCAATGTCACAAGAACAAAATTCCCAATATATAAATACCCTCTAAAAACAAATACTGCTAAATGCTAGGAGTCTACACCAGAAACTGCATTCACTGGAAGCAGTCCTCACCTTGGAAGATGTTGACATTTGTGCAGTTACTGAAACCTGGTTTAAGGCTGTAGACAGCACCCCAACTCTGTCAGATTACATTTACTACCACACATTCAGACCACAAAGTGAAGGTGTGAGAACTAAAAGAGGTGGTGTATCAATATTGGTTAAAGATAAATATACCCCTAAATTGGTTAAACAGCACAATTCCCTTGAATTACTTCAGGTGCAATTGACTGTAGGTAACACCACTCTTCAGGTCATTGCCAGTTATAGGACCCCCTTCATGAATCAGGACAGCCACTCAGCCTACTTGGATCTATTTGAGTTAATCAAGATACAACCAAACACCCTGGTTTTGGGTGACTTTAATTGCCTAGTCATTGACTGGGTAAATTATAGTGTTCTAACTCACTTTCCCAGTGATTCCCAGACTTCTTAACTTCAATGCCTTGGAACAGCTTGTTGATACAGCCACAAGGGGCTCAAACATCCTGGATCTGGTGCTTAACAACATGGGACCACTGCACCACCCCCAATGTGAGGCAATCCCTGGTGAGATCTGACCACAAATCAGTCTTGTTAGAAGTAACTATAACACAACCCCCCCTCCCCTCAAAGCAACAACTACACTAAAAAACTTCTTTATGGCCAATTACAACCTCTTACGTGACAGCATAAATAGCTTCATAACCCCTACCCTCACTGATAGAACAGACATCTATGCAGACTTATACATTAGTACTTTATACGAGCAACTGCACAACTGTATTGACTCTGCCATACCTGATAGAACCAAAGCAAGATATTCAAGGAAAAAGTAACCTGCCTGGTAAACAACTACCATTAATAGGCTATGCAATAGGAGAAAGAAATTGCTATCTAAGAGTAGGAAGAAATGGTCTCAAAACTGGAAACACTCCCTCCTCAACTTAAACAAGCAAATAAGACTCCTAGTGAAATCCTCCAAAGTTAACTATGAATCCAAGTTAGCTTTGCTAACTAAGGATAACTACAAGGCATTTTTAGTTACATCCATAACCTCAAAGATAAGGCCCAGATTTGCACTGACCTCATAGTTAATGGTATTACATATACAGAACCTGTGGATATATCATACCTGCTGGCTGATAGGTTCAGTAAAAACTTCACTCCCCTGTCCCCGCCACATATACCCCAAATTATCCCTAACACCTGTCCCCCACCTAGCATCTCTTAAGATCAGGTTTTAAATGCCCTCTCCAAGGCCAAAAACTCAGCCTCTATGGAACCAGACAACATTCCAGGCTGTGTTCTACATAGGTTAAAACAAGAATTAGCATCACCATTGGGCACACTTTTTAATCACAGCCTAAGCACCGGCTCATCCCAGTGAAATGGAAAACAGCTACTGTCATCCCTTTGCAAAGAGGGGTGCAGCTACAGATTACCGGAATTATAGACCCATTAGCCTGATCAGCCTTATCTGCAAGGCCATAGAATGAATCACCATGGATCTTATTAACAAAGATACAAGAAATCTCTAAATGCTTGACCCTCACCCAGTTTGGCTTTGTCAAGGGGAGATCATGTCTGTTAAACTTGGTGGACTTCTTTGAGACAGCCACCAAAGCCGTAGATCAGGGAAAATCTCTACAAACTGCTTATGTAGACTTAGCCAAGGCTTTTGACACAATCCCCACACTCTGGCATCATTGATAAACTCACCCAACTGGATATCAACCCATATATTGTCAGGTGGGTTGCTAACTGGCTCACTGATATAACTCATACAGTCAAAATAGAGGACTCCACGTCCTCCAGCAGACCTGTAACCAATGGTGTTCCACATAGATCAGTTCCAGGACCCCTATGTTTAGAATCTACTTATCCAAAGTACAGGCTAAGACTAAATGACTGTGGCTGACAAAGTTTGCTGATGACTAAACTGGGAGTGATGATTGAAACCCCTAGTGATGTAAACATCCTGCAAGAAGGTGTTACATAGACTAATGACTGGTGCCATGTCATGGACTTAAACTTAATGCAGAAACATGCATCATCATCTCCTTTGGCAAGGGTGATGTTCCTGTGAACTACCACATCAATAATAATACCCTAATCACACAATTAGTGGTGAGAGATCTGGGCGCACAGGTAGACAGCAACCTTAACTTTGACTACCATGCCTCCATAGTGGTAAGAAGGGCATTTTATATTGCTCATCTCATAAGTAAGGGCATTGCCTCCAGACAAGAAAGAGGTTATAACCCCCTTGTACTCTTCCCTCATCAGGCCAGTAATAAGAGTATAATTCCCCCTTTGGTATGTTCCTTTCCAAACACCTGCAGCAATTAGAGGGACCACAAAGGTTCTTTGCAAAGAAAATTCAGGATCGTCAAGATCTGTCTTATGTGGACAGACTGAAATCATTGTCACTTTATTATGTGTCATATAGACTGCTCAGGGGTGACCCGTGCCTTGCATATAGAGCAATCTCTGACCCAGATTTAATGTAAATGCTGCACATTTGAAAGTCAAATGGCACACGTGTCACTCACACAGAGCACCTTAACCTTGTATGTGACATCAACAGAATTTGCTGGAGAGACAGATTTGTCTCGCAGAGGTTGGCCCACCTTTGGAATGAGCTTCCTATTCCTGTTAAACAAAGACCCTCATTGACCCTATTAAAGTGTACATTGGACGATTGGATGCATAACTATAAATTCAACCCAGGGGTTCCACCTGTGTCCTTCTTGGGCAGGGGCAGTAGGTGCTGATTTTAATGTCTGCTTGAACCAGACACCCTTGGAAACATGGGTTGAACTTGGCTAGGCTTGTAAGGGCCTCTGGGCTGTTAGTCTAGTAACCTCCTATGATCCTATGATCCTACAATCCTAAGAATGCAACCGTTCACATTCATGTTCAACAACAATGACAAAAATGCAGAAAATGGAAAAGTTGTCAAGTAGACGAATTGTGAATTTAAGTGGTGAAGAAACACATTCCTAACTCTTTCAATCAAGCTATATTTCCAAGAGTTAACTAGCTTGTAATGACTTTTAATCATAACAACTCCATGCATATAATTAACCAGACCATTGTTCAAGTCATCACATAAGAGTTTTTATGTTGTCACAATTCATACTTTTTAACAAGGAAAAAAGAAAATAGGGACATTGGTACCATAATAACAGCACCCTTCCTAGATGTTCTTAAATGTGTTAAAAATGCATGAAAACAAATTTGAATGATAGTGCTCTAGAATGAGTCTATCATACAAGATTATTCAGTAAATATGTGGAAAACCATTTCCTTAAAAGAGCACAAAGACAGCCCATTAAGTCTACTACAAAAATCCTAGGCCAAGTGCTATTTATATCTTATATTATCAAGAAGATAGCTACCAATCAAATTACACTTTTCAAGTGAAAAAGTACCAAAAGAGATTATTTTCATAGCTCAGAACTATAGAAGAGCAAATAACACCATGCAATTTGGACTAAATACATAATAGCTTTTTCTTTCATCTTATCATATGAGCACATTTCAAAATAATTGGCTTGTAGTAAAACCAATTTACTATTGCTCTGCATCAAGGCAAGAACTTTAAAAATAAAGCATCACACCAGTTTTCATACGAATTTTTGCTCAGGGTAATTATGGCAGAACTTCTTTAGTGTGCATATCACATGCATGTGTGTGTGTGTGTGTGTGTGTGTGTGTGTGTGTGTGTGTGTGTGTGTGTGTGTGTGTGTGTGTGTGTGTGTGTGTGAATGTGTATGTGTGTACATTCACATATGTGTGTGTGCATGTTTGTGTGTGAGTATGCTTGCATGTACATCTGTGTGGCTGTGTATGGATGGTGTTCATGTGGTATGTGTGTGTGGTATCTGCTTGCATGCAC
This sequence comes from Protopterus annectens, assembly GCF_019279795.1. Lineage (NCBI taxonomy): Eukaryota > Metazoa > Chordata > Ceratodontiformes > Protopteridae > Protopterus > Protopterus annectens. Next base: position 1,479,963,914 of record NC_056737.1, read on the forward strand.
ACAAGTGTGTGTATGTGTGTGTGTGTGGGGGGGTGCTTGAGTGTTGTGTGTGTGTGTGTGTGTGTGTGTGTGTGTGTGTGTGTGTGTGTGTGTGTGTGTGTGTGTGTGTTGTGCATATGTGTGTGTGCACGTGTGCATGTGCTTTTCTCAGACCAAAAAAAAAAATTGTGAAAATACTTTCTGAATAACACTATTAACGAAGTCACTTCTCACTCCAAAGGACTAGGAAAGATAATGAATGACAATCTTAAATCTGACCTCAATAAAGAAAAAAAAAAATGAAAACACCAAAAAGTAGGCATATTCCACAGAACCGAGTATTTCTGGCTACCACAACTAAACATACATTAGTATCTATCTAGTTCCCCCTTTCACTTCTCTACGACACTCCCATCCTCACAAACCTCCAGGCTTCAGTAAAAGAAAAACTTGAACACTACAATAAAGTTGCTACACTTGTAGCCAATAACTCTTATCTAACTCATCATTGCATGGCACAAAAAAAGGTGCAAATGGTTGAAATACCTCAGCACTTAACATGCATACAGCTGCCTTTAGTTAAACAAAATTGTACATACCCTTCTGCTTGTCCTGCACCAAATGTAACTCTCCATAATTATGCCCCAAAGGACCACTATGATCCAATGACCAAAAGCTTCTTATTGTACATAAACTAACCAGCCTCACCAGAAGCATGTTATATTCCTACTCTGTCTATAAATCATGGAACTGTATACCCACGTCTATTAGGTCAACTCCTTCCCTCCAGTCATTCAAAGACACTATTAAAGACTTCCTATCTAATGCATGTCTTATTCATGCTCTATTCCTGGCTAACACATGCACCATTGTAATAAAAGGCACCTTTGTAATAAAAATCAGTTTCTCCTAGCTACACTCTAGCTACACCCTATTCCCCATTATCAGTCATCCATCCCTCTATTCATCCCCCTTATTCTAAGTTTGCACTTTAATCCTTCTTACTCTCATTCAGCTCTCCTTCCCACTCCTTTCTCTCTTTTCTTTTTTTCACTCTTTCCATATTCCTCACTTTTACAACTCTTTTACTCTCTCTCGACTTCCTCTCCCCTCTTCAGTCTTTGTTTTCTTCCTGTCAGATCTTACTTTATACATTATCCTAGCAAGTTATACTGCTATTGAACATATCAAAATATTCTATACTACGTGTACTATATCAATAGACAATGTTCAAACTAAATTATTTATTACCCAATCAATGTATGTACCAAAGCTATTTTCCTATACCATAGTGTTTTTTCTTAGCCAATACTAAATTACACTGATAGCTACTTATTTATGTTTCTCTGCTGTCATTGTTTAGTGTTTGAAGCTTTTCTCCATGAAAATGGGCAACAACCCAGTTGGATTTACCAGCTAAACAAATCTCAAATAAAATAAATGAAAAATAAAATGTGTGTTGGAGTGTGTGTGTGTGTGTGTGTGTGTGTGTCTGTGTGTGTGTGTGTGTGTGTGTGTGTGTGTGTGTGTGTGTGTGTGTGTGTGTGTGTGTGTGTGTGTGTGTATGCGTGTGTGCATGCCAGTATCAAGGAATTATCCTGTGTAGTTCATGCATAAAGGTAAAAAGAAAGTTTTAGTAAACACTTTTTGCTAAGTCATATAAGTAACAAGTATACTGATGACAGGTTAAGGAAAGGAACAAGCTAGCAGACAGGTCTTTAAGCAGGAGACTAGCTGAAGGATCCAGCATGTACATTAACTTTCATGGGTTTGGAAACCTGTATGTGATCCCAAGAATTCCAAGTGACAATGAATAACCTCAAATTTTTGAAAAAGTGAAACAGTCAGCCCTCAGCATAAACCACTGGTTGCCACAATCAGTTGCAAGCAGTGGACAGAGATGGCTCTATGGTCAACAGAGACCAGGCTGAAGACCTGGAAGTTGCATGAAGGTTCTGGAGAGGGTGATTGATAAACGGATACACAGAGTACTAGAATGTGAGATGGGAGATGAGCATTTCAGATTCAGATCAGGATGCAGTAGAACTGACCTGTTGTTTGTACTGAGAAAAATAGTTGAGAAGAACCTAGAGTTGAGGAAAGAGTCCAACTGGGCATTCCTAGACTTGGAGAGAGCATATAATAAGGTCCCAAGAAAGCTGATCTGGGCAGTACTGCAGTGGTTTGAAGTCCCAGAAACATTGGTGAAATTAGTGCAGGCTAATTACAAGAACCCAATAACTCAGGTATGAACAGTGTTTGGCCTTACAGAGGGGTTCCCAGTGGGAGTGGTTGTACACCAGGGTTCAGCTCTGAGCGTACTGCTGTTCATACTGGTGATGGACTACATTACCAAAGAAGTTGGCGGGGACAGATCAACAAATGATGTGACATTACAGGCAGACTCTGAGCAAGAACTTCAGCAAATGATAGGATAATGGAATGCAAAACCAAAGGCACATGGGATGAAACTCAGCACAGATAAGACAGTGGTAATGGCAGCAAACTGGGAAAATCAGAAGAAGCTGAGAAATGAGATAGATGAAAGATAGTGGAAGAGGTAAACAGCTTCAAGTATCTAGGAGGGGTGGGTGCAGAGAAGGGAAGTCTGAATGAAGAGGTCAAAGCTAGAATCTGAGTGAATACAGCCCACTGGCATAGACTCTCAGGTATAGTCCATGACAGAAGAATGCCAAAGAAGCTGAAAAGTAAGGTGTACAAGACAGTAGTGTGACCAGTACTACTGTATGGTACAGAAACCTGGACACTAAATGCAAAGCAGATGAAGACACTAGAGGTGACGGAAATGAAGTGTTCAAGAATGGTGGTAGGATGCACTCTGTGGGACAGACAAAGAAATGAAGATATAAGAGCAGAAGCCAAAATACCTCCAAGTGCAGAAATGATCAAAGAGAACAATTACGGTGGTTTGGACATGTGCAGAAAAGCAGAAGACAATCTGGTGAAGAAGATTTGGGACAGACAGGAAGAAGGTAAGAGGAAATGAGGACATCCAACAAAGAGGTGGATGGATTGTGTGAAAGAAGATCTGCGACAGTCAGGCATGAATGTTGAAGAAGGCAGGACTGCAGCATTGAACTGAGAGAGATGGTGACAGTTAACATGATTCCCCAACCCCATGTGGAAAATGGGGAAAAAGGGGCCTGATGATGATGATTTTGAAAAAGATCAGGATAGTGATGGCAAGGAAAAAAGCCAGAGAGACGGAAATTTTGTCTTAGTTAGACCTCCTCAATTTTGTTTTTAGGCTGTAGCTATTTGCCACACTATTACTTGGTCTTTATTCAGGCTTCTGAAGTGGCAGCTGCAGGTATGCCACAGCATTAGAGTTTTGAAACAAGTGAGGAAATGTGTGGTTGTCTGAGTGAGTGTTTCATGGACTGCAGTGGAGCACCTTTTTGGGGATAAGACTTGGTGGGAAGAGATAATTTAGACTTGTACACTGATGGATCATGGGTGGTAGGCATGGCGACTACTTGAAAAAAAATGTTTTTCTTTCCCCTTGCTTCAGAAATGATGGAAGGCAGATCTTGAAAGACATTAACATTTTTGGACCACATTACTATCTTCATAGCAGTGACAGCATGGGTAGCTGAGCTTGGTAACACAAGGACACCATAGTAGAAATTTGAGACTCATCAATGAGGATGCTGAAAATCGTAAAAAGTAAGTGTAATCCTTGGAACTTAAGGAAGTATAAAACTTGCTGTTGCATCTGAAAAGCATTTTTATAGGAGGTATACTCCCATAACTTCGCCGGGGGGGGGGGCTGTATCCCCTCTCTCCTGCCACTTGTGCATATACTAACTCTGAGGTTACTCTACATGAAGGAGAAGGAATGCATCAAGATTTGGTGATACCAGATTTAGTATGTATGTTGCCAGTAATCAAGCTGGCACAGTAGACCCAGACAGCAGTAGGTCTTGGTAAAACAGCCACATAGTCAATTTGTCTTCTTCTTTTGATAGTGGAAAGTAGCATTGTCTGCATTCAAGCAAAAAAGAGAGCCAATCTGCACAACAGTCGCAATTTAAAAATAAGCAGAACTCACTGAAGTGAAAGCTAGACAATCAGTCAAAGATTCTAAATAAAATTGCTATTCTCTTGCTGACATTTGGAATGATGCTTATTTCTTTCTCTCAAAAGAAGCAAGCAGGAAACCTCCACGCAAGTCTATGCAGGTTCCTCAGTATACAAGTCAAACGACAAATAAAAAGTGCAGTACTCCAAGATAATGGTAAGGTTTTGTAGAACAGTCACAAATCCCTTTCTTTTTCTTCTTTTGGATGTTCTTAATAGAGTAGTCTGCAGCTCAGCCAAAATGGCGGGACTTAGCATTTAAAAACAAGATGGCAGCCAGCAAAATGTGAGCAGTCAGTATAAAACTCTAGTGGAATCTAAATGTCTTACACTGATTCAGAATTATTATTTGGTCTCAAGGAACAAGTATGTTCATCTAGGCAGGAGACTCAACACCCATGCCTCAAAATCAAGTTAGGCAGTTGCAGATACAGTTGTTCTTATACCTTTCTCATCAGTCACACACTCCTTTCTACTTCTTTTAACTGCATTTTGTGCAGCTCAGTAGAAAATGTCAAGCTATTCAAAGGTACAAATTAAAAAATAAAAAACAAGGCTTCACTAAATGATGCAGTAACTACAGTCAGTGAAAGACTCATAGCATCTGTCCCTCTCTCCAACCAGCATGCAGAAATTCAGAATACAAGTTCTACAAGCAAATGTAGTGTCCCAGATAATAGTAATAGGACTTGGTACAAATATGGCTACACTCCTCTGTGCTTCCTCTTTCTGTAATACTAAGTAGCTTGGTCTGCAACTCAGATAAAAAGAGAACAAAGCTATTAAATGGTCCAGTTTAAATTCAAGGCAGTACCCAATGAAATGGAAGCCAATCAATCAGTCAGTGGAAGATTCCAGTGTAATGCACACTTCTCAATGGCATCTGGAATGATGATTCAAATTAAACATCATATACAAAAAAGGAACAAATATGGCAAAAATCAGGAAAGGTAATTCCCATCAAGATAAAAACTCTCTCATCAAAGTAAATAGGCAACTAAGAAGGCTAATTAGGTAAAGAAAAGCCAACTTTGGGGTAAAGATATCCTCCTAGGAAAAAGATAACCATAAGACCTTATACAGCTATGTCAGAAACCACAAGGGCAACACACAGCAATGTGTTGAACTGGTAGTTAATGATGTCACATTCACCAAGCCTAATGATATAGCGAACCTATTAGCATACAAATTCAATTCCAAATTTACCCCCCCACCCCCACCCTCAACTGTCTCACCAATAATAGCATCAAACATAATGCCCAACTATAATTAGGGAGCACGTACTGACTGCACTCAATAAAGCCAAGAATATAATTTCAGTGGGCCCTGATAACATTCCAGGATGTCTCCTGAATAGTCTAAAATATGACTCATCAGGACCTCTGGAGTCATTATTTAAAGTCTTAAAACAGCCTTTGTGCCACATGAATGGAGGACTGTGACAGTCATCCCCCTTTCATAAAAGAGGACCTTCAACAGATCCTGGAAACTACACACCCATTAGTTTTATTTGCAAAGCTATGGAATGAATTATCATAGAAATTATCAACAAGGACATAGGAGACAGCCAGACAATGGATCCATCCCAGTATGGCTTTGACAAAGGAAAGTTATGCTTACTGAATCTGGTGGACCTCTTTGAAAAGATCACTAAGGCAATGGCTGAAAGGGAAAACTGTGCATACTAAGTGCCTAGATCTGGCTAAGGCATTTGATACAATACCCCACTTGGGCATTGTCAACAAACTTATAGAACTAGGTATAAACTCTTTTATATCATGCAGGATAGTTAGCTGGCTCACTGATAGGACCTAGCAGGTTAGAATTGGTGAGGTCACCTCCAGAAAGAGGCTGGTCACCAGTGGAGTCCACCAGGGCTCTGTGCTAGGGCTACTCCCCCCTTTGGCATCTACTTCTCAGATGTCAAAAAGAATGTCAGGCCTCTATCCAAACGACTAAAACCACAAGAAGATTCCACGAAGAAATACTCTGACAGGATCCAATGTTGAATAAAAACCCTTTATTTATTATCCAAAATAACAAGTGTTGAGTGCTTTCACCTACAGTACGCAGATTTCATCAGAACAAGCAGAAATCAATTGAACACACTTATATACCTACATTTCCTGTCCATTTTACCAATTAATCACTTAAACAAACTTATTACCTTTGTTACTATCAAAATAGTAAAAAAATATAATAAAAAAACTGTTGCTAATGATATCAAAATTATTTCTTATAAAATGTAGACTTGACACTATATTCTAAAAACAATGTAATGTAATTCACAATTACATATAAATATTGTCAAGCCTCTGGCTAACAAAGCTTGCAGATGATTGCAAATTGGGGACAGTCAGTCAATCCCCCTAGGATTAGAACACCCTCCAAGAAGGTCTAATACAAACAAACATTTGGTGCCTAAGGGATGGCTTAAACCCAATACCAAGAGATGCACTATAGTACCATTTGAGACATCCGCCACCCCAGGTAACTATGTCATCAATAAAACACCCTTAAATTTTGATTCACTAGTCAGGGATCTGGGAACTCATGTAGATAGCAACCTAGCCTTTGACCAACATGTGTCTAAGGTAGTAAAAAATTCCTTCTATATTGCTCAAGGTAGTAAAAAATTCCTTCTATATTGCTCAACTTATAAGCAAAGGCAGGGCTTCTAGGTTCAGAGTGGTCATCATAACACTGTAGTTGGCCATCATCAGGCCCATCAAAGAGTATAATGCCCCTTTCTGTATGCACCTAATCAAGATACATGTAGCAACTGGAACACCCACAAAGTTTCCTTACAAAAAGAATACAGGGAGTAAACACAATGTCCTACACTGATCACCTCAAAGCCCTGTCTCTTTACTCAGTATGATAGAGACTCCTGAGAGGTGATCTTTGCTTGGCATACAAAGCATCCCTGAACCTTATTTTTAAAATTTCTCTCAGCTTTCTGATTTAAAAGCCCGCATTTGCACTTGTTTCCCCCCTTTCCTGTAACTAGTTTAGTCAAGATACAGATTCTTAGTTTTAGCACTTGAATTTGCTTATTCGTGATCAGCACTTGTTCAGAACTTGTAAGCACTAAATAACCTACTAATTACTATAGCACTCAACTTTGCTCATTACCTAGAGGAAAACAGTTTTGGTACTTACTTTCTTCACTTTCTTAGAGAAAAACAGCTCTTGTACTCACTTTCCCCACTTATCTAGAGGAAAATAGTTTTTTTTTATTCAGGCATGTCCAAGGGTCAGCTCCCAGTGTTCTCTCCTGTCTATCTGATGAATCTGGGCATTTTGGGGCAATGTAGAAATTGCCTCATGTACACAGACAACCCTCTCCTCCTACCACCCAACACTACAACCTGTGAGAGATGCACTTATCTAGCCAAACTGGAGGTAAAGCTCTCTCCAATCAAGACTGAACTTGACAGTCAAGAGGAGAAGGTAAACACTTGCACCGCACCACACTCATCACATAGTCTCATTAAAGCTACACCACAAAAATCCACACATAATAACACAAAAACATTTGCGGAGGCTCTCAATAATAATCTGTCTAAGCAACAGAGACCTCCAAAGCAGAAATGCAAGCAACCTCCATCCCCCAACACAACCCAAATGACACATAGCCCGCAGACTCAGTGTGCCACTCAACCACAGCCAATAAGGCAAAACAAAGTACCCAACACACTAGTCATAGGTGACTCTATAGTCAGGCACACTGATGTCCCACTCACCAGGCTAAACAAGGAGAAGGTTACTGTCAGCTGCCTGTTGGGTGCCAGGATCTGCCACATAACCCACACACTCAGGTCACTCCACAACAAGTACAAATATGGCTCTATCATTGTCCATGTTGGTGTGCTGAGATGTATCTCCCTGGACTACATGAAAAGAGACATGGAAGAGCTCTCTGATCTTGTAGCCCAGGCAGGTATGACCCTAGCCCTGAGGAGCATTCTGCCATCACCCAGAATGATGCCGCAGTACAAGGACAAAATTATTGACTTCCACAATTGGCTAAGCTTCTGGTGCCATTCTAAAGGGATCCAGTATCTGTCTGACTGGGATGACATGGTCGACAGACCATGATGCTTTGCCAGAGATGGCCTGCACCTGTCACTCCTGGGATTCCGGATACTGGCTAAGGATCTTGCCGCCCCTATAGTGCCTTTTTTAGGCAAGGTTCAAATGACAAATTCACCACCATAACAGGAACAGTCAAGCAAAAACTGAGGGTGATGCTACTCAATGCTAGAAGTCTAAATCTCAAAATGCACTCACTCAAGGCACTCCTTAAAATGGAGAACATTGATATCTGTGCAGTGACTGAGACCTGGTTCAAGGCTCCAGAGAGCACCCCTGCACTACCAGGCTACAACTCATACCACACTTTTCAGCCATGTAACCTGGAACAGAACACCAAAGGTGGGGGTGTGTCCATATTCATTAAGGATATCCACACCTCCAGGCTAGTTGCTCAGCATAATGCAGCCAAGGTTATCCAAGTGCAACTAACTCTGAGCAAAACTGCAATCCAAATTGTAGCTTGATACAGATCCCCCACCATGTCCCAGGATTTCCACTCCTCTTTTCTTGATGTACTGGAAAATATTAGAGTTCAACTAAACACCCTAATAATGGGCAATTTCAACTACCCTACCATTAACTGGGAAAACTACTCATGTACCAACTCCTTTGCTCAATGCTTTCTGGAATTCATAAACTCCAATGCCCTGGATCAACTTATCCACACCCCACCAGGGGCAACAATATCCTAGATCTAGTCATTACCAACATGAGTGACCGGAGATTCACACCTGAAGTCAATGCCTCATTGGTCCGATCCGACCATAAGCTAATTACCCTAGATATCCACATCCTGCCCCCACCCCCCATTAAGGAAACCATAGTAAAAAATGTCTCCAAAGCCAACTTCATGCTGTTTAACACAGAAGTGGTGAACTTCATGACACCCATGCAGATGGACAATACTTTATAAGCACTTACATGAGTGCATGGATTGTGCTATCCCAAACAGAACCAAGATGCTATCCTCCAAAAAAAGGAAACCAATCTGGTGGTTCCCCTGCCATAAACAAACTGTACAACAGAAGGAAGAAACTGTTGCAAAAGAGAGTAAAATCCCATGAGTGGAGGAGCTCCCTGGTCAGCCTCAGTAAGAAGCTGCGATCCCTGATAAAATCCTCCAAAGCTAGATACGAAAACAAAATTGCCACTGATTCTAAAGACAAACACAAATCATTCTATAGTTATGTCAAGAATCTCAATGGCAATACTCAGATCTGCTCTGAGTTACAGCACAATGGCAATAAATATACAGACCCAACTGATATTGCCAACATCCTGGCAGATAGGTTCAGTGCTAACTTTACCCCCCTCTCACCCCCTAAAGAGCCCATCTCTATACTGGAAGAATGCAAAGTTCCTGTAATCATGGCTGCACAGGTAAAAAACACACTCTCCAAAGCCAAGAACACAGCATCCATGGAACCAGACAACATCCCAGGCTGAGTTCTACACAAACTACAGAATGAACTGGCACCCCACTTAAGTACCATGTTCAGTCATAGCCTTACCTCAGGCTTTGTGCCTGCTGAATGGTGCACAGCGACGGTTATCCCACTCCACAAGGGGGGAGCCACCACGGACCCTGGGAACTACCTCCCTATTAGCCTGGTCTGCAAGGCCATGGAACATATTATCATGGAACTTATAAACAAAGACATTGGTAATCTCCAAACTCTGGGCCCCACCAAGTTTGGGTTTGTAAAAGGCAGATCATGTCTCATAAACCTGATAGACTTCTTTGAAGCAATCACCAAAACCATTGACAAGGGTAAGGTGGTTCACACAGCCTATCTAAATCTTGCCAAGGCTTTCAACACCATCCCCCACTCTGGAATTATAGATAAACTCACTAAACTAGGTGTAAATCTCTATGTCACAAGATGGGTTGCCAACTGGCTCACTGACAGAACCTACACTGTGAAAGTAGCAGACTCCAAATCTGACATCAGACCAGTGACATGTGGAGTACCACAGGGTTCAGTCCTGGGTCCTTTCCTGTTTGGTATCTACTTCTCTGAAGTACAGGCTAACACAGAAGGTGTTTGGCTAACAAATTTGCAGATGACTGCAAACTAGGAGCCATAATCAAAACTCCTAATGATGTGGACATCCTACAAAAGGGCCTCACTGAGACAGATGCCTGGTGTCAAAGTCATGGCCTCAAGCTCAATGCCAAAATGTGCATTGTCATCCCCTTTGGTAAAATCTCTATACCCATGAACTACAACATAGGCGGTAGTATACTTAACACTGAAAGTGTGATAAGAGACCTTGGGACACAGGTGGACAGTAGTCTCTCCTTTGATAATCACATTGCCACAGTAGTCAGGAAATCCTTCTACGTGGCACACCTCATCACAAAAGGTTTCTCATCCAGAAAAAAAGAGGTCATCGTTCCCCTCTACTCATCACTCATTAGACCCATTATAGAGTACAACGCCCCTTTTGGTATGTACCTCACAAGACATCTACAACAACTGGAACTGCCACAGAAATACCTCACAAAGAGGATTATTGGCCTTAAACAGATGCCCTACGCAGACCATCTTAAAAAACTCCAGCTTTACCCCGTCGCATATCGCCTACTCAGAGGTGATCTCTGCCTAACATACAAAGTTATGTCAAACCCAGAGCTGTTGGGCATGCTCCACTTACAGAAATCCCAATCCCTCCAAGCTACATGCTCTAGGGACCTAAATGTTGTCACCACAATAAACAGAACATGCTGGAGGGATAGATTCTTGTCCCAGAGACTTCCCATACTCTGGAATAAACTACCTATCTATATCAAACAAAGCTCCTCATGAGCACTCTTCAAGAAAAGTCTTGATGAGTGGATGGAAAATAGGAAATTCACCCTGGGGATCACCTCTGTGGCTCTGCTCGACAGTGGCACAATAAAATAATTTTCTTGGGTGGCAAAAGCCAGGGTACCTTTTTGGCTGGGCTTATATAGGCCCCAGGACCGATAGCCTAGTACCTACCTAAGAACCTATGAACCTATGAATCTTTTGCACATCTACAAAACAAGCAGCATCAGAAGTAATACATTAAAAAACGTAAATTTTGCTTGCAACATATGTTGGGTAGACAGATATGTTTCTCAAAGAGTTCACATACTCTGCAACATAATTCTTAAATATGTGAAGCAGAATTCCTCCCTATCCCTGTTTAATCTCAACTTGGACAAATGTATGGGTAATCGGAAATTCACCCCTGGTCTGGCTCCTTTGTCTCTGATGGACAGAGACGGTCAGTAAATCACACACTATAAATAACATATAAATCAAATTTTTGGGTCACTTGCACGACTAGGCTTTTAAGAAACCTAGTAGTCATTAGCCTAGTATAGCTCTATGAACTTATAAACCTATTCATCCTGCCTTTTACATGAAGGGTAATGGAAGTCCTTCCTGTCAGGTCACATATTTCACCTATTTCACCACCTCACTCTTAATGTATTTCTAACACTATTCCCCTGCCTCTTCTACCTCTTCCCTTCCTCTATCTCCAACCACTCTTAATTCTTACAGTCTCAAAGCAACCTACTTGTCTAGTCTGTCTCCTAAACTCAACCTCCCCTACATCTCCTACTAGCCATTCTTACTTTCCTTTCTTGTTTCCAAACTCCTATACAACGAGATCCTACCCACTTTAAATAAGCATTTGCCAAACTATTAACTCATTTTGCTCTAAGCAGCTTAAATAATATTGTAACTAGTCACATTTTCTTTAATTGTTTAAAACCTTGTTTGTAACAACTCACACACTTGTCTGCCAATCGTTAATACTCTGTATAATTGAATTGCCTGAGGAGCTTTTTTTCTCTCCAGGTCTCTGCTTGGAAGATACTATAGCTGATTGTTACTACTATGTTACTACAATTTAATAAATTGTTTTCTAGTCCTGAGGAGCTTTTCTCCCCGAGTCTCTGCTGAAAATGAGCCAGAAGCTCAGCCAGACTAACCCGGTTAACAAATGTAAAATAAATAAATAAAATTAAATTAAAAAATAAAAAATAAATGACATGACTAAAAGGCAACTGAGTAACTTCAGATGGCATTACAATTTGGTGTAACAGTAACGTATTTCTTTCTTCTCCTTTTGGTAGCCCTAAGTAATTTGGCCTTTAGCTTAGCCAAAAAAGAAAACCAATCTACATAACGGTTCAAATTTTAAAATAAGGCAACATCATAATAATCAGGAGACATCAAATTAGTGGAAGACTCTGGCAGAATCCAACTCTCTCACTCTGGTATCTAGAATAATGGTTCTAGCCTCCCCTGTCACAAGGAGCAAGTATGAAATCCTACCGCATAAGTTAAGGAACAAGAAACAACACATGATCCCAGCAATTAAATGCAGTGGTCCAATGTGGTAGCAGTGTGAGGGAAAACAATTCAGCATTCCTCTTTTTCTTTTGTTTAGGTGGCACTAACTATTGTGGTTTGTAGCTTAGAAAAGAAAACAGCAAACTGCACAACTGTCCACATTTAAAAGTGGGACATCATTAAGAAAGAAAAATAAGAGCCTTTCAATCAGTGAAGGACTTTGTTTGAATCTGCCCCTTTCATGCCAGTGTGCAGAGTAATGACTCTTGCCCATTCTCCCACAAGGGGTGAGTATGAAATCCCTTCTGGCAGGTCAGGATATGTGATGCAGCACATGATTCTCACAAGGAAGTGCAGCTGTCCGAAGATGTAGTAGGGATTATTATAATTATCATGCACACTCCTTTCATTTCCTTCTTTTGGTAACATTAAGCAGAGCAATCTACGGCTTAGCCATCAAGGATGCAAACTGACCAATGCTCCATATTCAAAAACAAGAGCATATTTGATGAAACAGGAGCCAAACAACCAGTTAGAGTAATAGTCTTATCAGAATCTTTGCCAGCTAACCAGGCAAAGTAATACTCTACTCTGTTACATTCCTCTTCTCTCACTCTGGCATCCAGAACAGTGATTCAGTCATCCCCCCTCTCCAGTGGGGTAAGTATGGATTCCATTCATGCAGGTCAAGACAAGCGACTTGACATACTAGTTTACCCAACAGAAAGTTGAATACAGGATAGCAGTAGGGCTCTATGCAACTGTCACACACTATCATTTTCTTCAGCTCAGGCTCACCTGGGTAGCACCCAATAAAATAATAGTTTGCCACTTTATTTAAGACTCTATCAGAATTCATCCTTATCACTCTGGCATCTGGAATGACGCTTCTATCTTCCTGTCTCACGAGGAGGAAATATGAAATGCCACTCAGAAATTCAAGACAGGCAACTCAATATATAAAACCAGAGACTGTCTCTCTGCTGCTCCTGATGTACTCTGTACTGCATTACAACTACTATCCCTGCTGTTGTTGTTGTCTTTTGGCTTTTCCCGGTTAGGGGTCGCCACAGCAGAACTCCGGTCTGCTAATGATTGGCAGTAGATTTTCACGAATGCCGAGGTGCCAGCTCAATGACCAACTTTCAAGGAAGGCACGCCCATTTACACATGTTTTTTGAACGCCCATCCAACCGCAAGGAGGACATGCAGACTCCACACAGAAGGCACTCCCTGCACTCCAGCTGAGAATCGAACGGGAAAACCTCTTGCTGTGAGGCAACAACGCTACTGCTGCACCACCACGGAAGTACCGAGTTCTGATAATACTTTGCAGCTGTATATGAATGTAACTGATTTTTAAAATTGATCTATCATGAATCTACTTTAAATATGTAATTCTGATAAATTATTAATGCAACTGTAAATTTATAGGGTTATCTCCTGTTTTTGCTATTATTTCCTAATACACTTACTCTATATTATGTTTTCCTACTAGGAAAAGTGTTGTACATTTTGTACTTTGTCTTTTGCATATTTATGTATGCAGCTTTTCTCCCTGGACAATCACTGAAATGGGTTTGTTTTTTTTTTAACTCAATCTGACTATCCCAGTAAGCAATTGTAAATAACCGAGTAATAATCCAACAAAAGGGTGCAGTAGTTCTAGATGGCAGTAGGGCTTGGTGCAACATTCACACACTCCTCTCTCTCCTCCCACCTTTGGTTTTGCTTAGTACTTTGTTCTGCAGCTCTACTTAAAGGAACACCAAGCTGTACAATTGTCCAAATTTAAAAATAAGGCTGCACCCAAGGAATGTGGAGACAGCCAAGCAATGGAAGATTCTAACAGAATATAACCCTCTCATTCTGCTGTC